>NW_027497294.1:0-107552 GCF_021521415.1 Bidens hawaiensis | reverse complement strand
TCATTTATTTAAAAAAAACCAAAAAAAGCAAAATAATAATTACAAAGAAAATGCAATATACCTGAACATGTATTTTTTTGAACATTTTTCTTCCCGTCAACGGAGGAAGTTCTTTTTGCATCTAAAATTGATCTTCTTTCTTTCCTTTTGGACTTAGCAGAGTTGGAAAATGGTGTACATCTTTGAGGATCTTGAAATTAAAAAGGTTGTAATATCAGTATTCTTGCCAAAATAAAGGGGTTTTAAAAAGTAATAAAAATATTTAAAGAGTGTATTTATGTTAAAAACAATTTGTAAATACTAACCGTTGTTTAATACATTCGAAGAGTAGACATTCGAAATTGTAGTTGGAGACACGTTCTCCTTATTAGATTGTAAACGCGATATTTGTGTTGATGATCCAATATTTTGCAAGGTCTCAAAGATGCGATTAACTGTAACGTTTTACATATTAAACACAAAAATGATAAACAAAAAAAGGATAAATAATAATAGTAATAACGATAATTTTATTAACGTACCAGGGACACAAGGATTAAAGGAGGAATAGGTTGGATGCGGATAAGAATTTGTATTATTAGATAAACGATCTATATTATCTTGGTAACTATTAACCGGTAAATTACAACCACTTAAATTTAAGAATATCAAATATTATTTAATTTAAAATGTGATTTCAAATTGAAAATCATAATTTAATAATATTTACATACTTGCTTGATATGGTAGAGTGACAATCGGTGTTGATTGATAATGGATGTAGTTTGTATTATTGGATATGGTAGACAATGGTAAACGTTGACTTTGGCCTACATTTAAGAATTTATAAAAATTAAAATAAATAACATTATTTCACGATTTTGATTATTAAAACCATTGAAAAATCATTAATTGGGTAGAAAGAAATAAAATTATTCTACCTACCACTATTACTTTGCTTATTTTGAGAAGATGAAGATCCTTCATTTTTTCGTTTCTTTTTGGATGTAGACATCTTCAAAAAATATAGATAACAACCGTCAAAGTTGCGTTAAGCCTACTTTACTAAAACATAAGATACAAAAATAAAGTCTTATAGATTAAAGCTTCAAAACACCATTAAATAATATAACTCAAATTGAAAATACATGTAAATGAAGAATACCGGAAATTTAACAAATGTTAAACACAAAAACGAAAAACCTAAAATTTAACAAATGCTTTCTTAAGAATCAATTTTATTATATCTATATATTTGGATTCGTATAAACATCAAAGTCGGCACAATACTTAAATAAAAATGAAATTAAAAAAAAACATAACTTTAAAATTGGTATTTGTGAACCAGAAATTAATCCAGAAATTATTGTTTGAATATAAACAATGTTTGGTTTCTGCCAAACATAAACCTATGACATGCTTCACATCCTACACAAAACAATTTCGAAAATTATAAATAGAATGTAGAAAAGTCTTACAAAATCAATAATCCGGTTGGTTTATAAAGAACATGTATGAAGGAACGAATATTAAGACAATCATGAGGAGAAAGTGTATTTATAATGAAATGTGAGAAAGTTTTTTGTTTGAGTGAAACTTTATATATAGTTGTATATATAAACAAAAAATATAAAATATATTCTTTCAATGGAAACAATAATTGTCATAATATTAGGATTTCTTTATTTTTGGAAGAAATATGTTAATAATAAATTATAAATATGAGGACTAAAATAAATAAAATTTCTGCCATTAATATATGATAATAAAATTTACGATATTATAGTTAATTTTATTATTAATTTATAAAAATAAATAACATATAAGTATTCATATAAATTATATAAAAGTTTTTTACAAATAAATATTTGATAGCATAGATAATTATATAGTAATTATTGTATAGAATAAATATTTTATGCCATTCAAGTTAAGGTTGTATATATTTGTTTCCTAATGAACTTCTGAAAATAAATATTATATATATATATATATAGATATATATATATATATATATATATATTCTTACAAATATATATATATACACTTAAAATATACCTACAACACAACTGATGACAGTTAACTTATACTTATAAACAAAAAACCATAACATAAAGTCATAATTAGTAGTACAAACCTAACATATTAAATCTAACATAATAAGTAGGATAATTTACATAAGTAAAGCTAACATAATATATATATATATAGAACCTGTTAGCAAAAGTGTAGTGTTTAAACCCTAATGTATCAAAATAAGAAACAATCCATGATCAACTTGAACATCAACCAAGAACATCAGTGAGTATCAACGAATGAGTAGCCTCGTTGTACTCGAAAACCGCCAATGTGCCATACTGAAGGCCATTCAACCAAACAAAACTTGTCCAATTTCTAACCCTATACCTCTCATTATAGCCATTCAGTTCAATAGCAATTTCAGTGGAGACATCAACACCATTTGGATTTATTAAGACCAAATCTGATTCGTAATCCAAGCTATTGTTCCGTGCAAACTCAACCGGCAAACGCTATAAATAAAAGTAGAATTAAAAAGTACTTGTTTGAACATCCATCATATGAAATAAAATTATTTGTATCAAATGAGTTTACTTACCAGCCTATCCCGTACTATCACTTCCAAAATGTTATCTTCATGAACATGAGGAACAATAATATCCAAAACCGGCTCTTCATCATCTTCTATGCCAACATCATCTTCTATAGCAACATCAAGTCCTACAAAAACACATCATAATAGAAATAGCTAATTAATAAACTAAAGTGTAAAAAAATATATAAGATATAAAAAAATTGTAAAAATACCTTCATCAAGGTTGTGTTGTTCAGATTCATCATCACTTTGAATCTCAATAACCATTGGAACATAACCGAGTTCGGGATGGATATTTGGACCAGTGTATACCAAATCATCATTAAAATTTACACGTTTGATACCACGGTTATCAAAAACATACATTCTGAATGTCCACGTACCTTGAAGACGTTGAAACACCAAATAATCGTTAACAGCAAGCTTACAATGCTTGGACAGGTCTTCCCACATACCAGTAAAACCAAATCTCGGAGTAGTCAGTCTGACACACTGAATGTATAGATTCCATTTTAATCCATCAACAGACTCAAAAATGATTTCATCATACTGTCCTGGCTGCAAACTAAAGTAGCTTCTAACCTGATCATCTCTCAATGGCTACAAACAAATAAAAAAAGGAAAACAATAGTTTAAAAAATTACTAATACTTTTATAAATGACTAAAAGGTTTGTTCAATATTTAATAACTCATTTTTACCGTTACTTACAAGATATTTAAGAGTAGGGTAACGAACCACAGCATCAACAACAATGTCGTTATGAACTGGATGATCTCTAACGTAAACGAATGACCATTCATTTTCGGTGATTGGAGAAGAAACCAAGACATCTCCAAACATAAACTGATTGTCTAAATCAAATTGAGCCCACCCATTTTGAAAAACATAACGTCCGTTGTTGAATTCAACTTGAATAAACCAATCTTTGTCTTTGTGATATAAAACAACCAGATGCATATTAGCACCTGGTTCAAAAATTTCTTAACAAAACACAGCTGGAAGTGTCTGAAAGTAATTTTATATGGTTGGTAAAGTATAATGCAAGAATTGAAACATAAATAAAGAGTTTATCATACATACTGTCTCTCCGTTTAAATTTTGATAGAAAATGCAAACCGCAGGAATAACATTCTGTTTAATTGGAATTTAATATGAGTTAATAAAAAATGTTAAAGACACTAACTGATGATCCATTGACTGTTAATATAGTAATTACACCTATTAAAACATATCTATGCCAAAATCGTAACAAAACAAATCCATTGACACATAACAATAATAAACTAACAATCAAAAACGATTAAGTTGTTATCAACAAACTGATAACGCAATAATAGATGTTTAATAATGCAAATTACAGTTAATGTAGGCTCCTGGACGGATCGTACACGGGATGTCGCTAACAACGCAGGTGCGGAATCCCTGCGTAGTTAGATACGAGTGCAGAATATGTAAATCAAACACACGAGCAATAACCGAAACACGTTATATTGATAACACGAACACGTGACTCCAGGTCACTATTACAGACACTAGCAAACACGAACACTCAAACTGAACGGCTGAAATGAAACCCTAAAAACCAACACTAAACCTGTTACGTCTGAACAGTATATAAACACGACAACTTCGCCTCAGGCGAAGTTGTCTTTAACTTCGCTTGTTCAACAAGTTCGCCTGAGCGAACTTGTTGACAACTTCGCTTGTTACAAAAACATAAACATAATCAAAAACATAATTACATTACAGACTCGATTACGAATGCTAGACTATGAACTACTGACACACATGTACCAACAGACTCCCCCTTGGCAGTAGCTTCATATCTTGATCTTCAAATCTTGAGTCTTGTAATCTTGCATCTCTACGCGTGCGCTCCCTCTCTAACACACACCGACACCACCCGTTGATATTTCCTAGCTTGATCCTTCCAAGCAGGAATGTAGAAGATCTTCTTCTCGTTGAGCACCTTCAGATCAGCCTGCGATAGATTAACAAGATGCATCGGGTCGTAAACCCTAAGCACTTCTTGTTCATCCTCATCTTCCATAACCGCCTCCGCTGTCTCACAGTCCACGAACCACCATTTTAGGTCTTTGAGTACGTCCTTGGGCATGAGCTTCATCGGTACTTCTTTAAGGCACCGGATCGGTTTATATTTCATAACCATCCAAGGTTTTCCATCAACTCTCAGACCTCTATCCTTGTCTTCGACAAGTTTCCCCTTTGTGGTTTCAGTAGCTCAAACTTTTTCTCTTTAACGCACTCCTTCCACACGATCTTCCCGATGATTCTAGCCATGTTGTCTTCACTTCGGTTTATCAATCCCAATCTGGCTAAATCTTTTACCTCACATTCAGGCAGTGTGTTTAAAGATCTCAACGTTCTCCTGAAGTACTGAATTCCATCGTATCTTTTGATCACAAAGAGCCGCAGCTGCTCGTCATATAACCAGCAGATAATACCTTTCTTTGCTTCTGCGTATCCCTTAATATTGTAACTCTTTTTGAACATTTTAGGGATCGCCGGCTTCTTTGTCTTTATGAACCAGTGAGCACAACCCTCCTTCCAATTCGGTTGTTCCTCCCATTCAGTATCTTCCACCACGCTCTCATCATCCAACTCTGGTCTCTCAACCTCCGGAATCTCGTGTTCCACGGAGTCATCATCAATCTCCCCTTCCTCTAACACGTTTTCAACAGTAATCTGCTCTCCGATCCTCTCGATCTCATCAACCGGCAGCACATCATCTTCATTCATAAACTCATCATCATCCTCATCCAACTCTTTCAACGCATCTATAACATCTTCAACATCAGCATCTACAACGTCGTCACCGGCTGCACTTGTAGACTCCCCCTCAGCTGTGGAAGCCCCAAGAGCCTGAGAGGTTCTTGGCAGCTCACCACCTGCACCTTCCGGTGCATTGGGATCATCGTCTTGATCTTCTCTCCGTTTTGTCCTCAACTCATCTCCCAGACAAGTCTTCTCCCCCTGAGATGCCAAGAATGCCTTGAAGGCATCTATTACTTTCCCGTGTTCAACCAGGAGAGAGGCTTGCAGTCGATTGGATTCCACTAGGCGTTCAATGGTCTTTGACTGTACATCAACAATCCGCTCTAGCGATGTAATCCTTTCGGAATCTGAAGTAGGCGTTGGAGTTGGCGGGACATCAGCAGCAGAAGTGACCGCAGGTGGTACACTTGGTAACCCTGCAGTAGTAGTGACGGTCGACTCAACAAATCGTGCAACTACCACCGGTGGAGTAAGCGATTGGGGTGGTAGAGACACAACTGCTGGGGCCGACGTCTCGACAGCAGTAACCTGTGCTGTAGAAGGAATAAGAGACATACCAGACAAGGTAGGTGGAGCAAAACGTACCAGCCTCGAAGATTCTCCAGCTCCCGAACCCATACCTGTCCGTTCTCTTCGTGAACGTCTGAGCACAAGCTGAACTGCTTCTTCTTCATCAACTTCCTCATCATCCTCGTCAACAGTTCTCGGCCTCTTTCCAGTAGTCCTCTCCCGAGACACCATCAGTCGTCTCGCTTCAGCAAATGTTTCGTCAAGATCGGAGTCAGCTACCGAAGTAACTGCTTTAGTAACCTCCATGACTTGAGAACCTGAGACATCCATATCAAACAATCCATGGCCGCTAAAAGCAGCCTCAAGATCGATGTTTTCAGCAGTAGACACAGCAGAAGATGCAGCAGCTGGCACAGCAGCAGAAACAACAGTAGATACAACAGGCGCAGCTGGTACAGCATGGGGTGCTGCCGCCTGATGTGGCTGTGGGTCTCTGAACTCGTCCCCTCCTGCAGGAACATACTCCGGGTTGATGAGATACCCGAATAATGGAGTATGCCTGGGACGCAGCTCAGGCTTGCTACGAGTGCTCGAAGTGCGGCACTGAGCAAAGATACGTTTCGACACGCATTCGACGTATCTAATAGGGCGTCTCTGCGGTAGCGACGGAGCGACATGATTAAGAATCATTTGTAAGAACCGAGGATACATGATAAATCGCTCGCGCGCCACCGCCCTCTTCTGACGATCAATCTCGTAAAATATCAGCTGACTAAACGAATATCGTCTGTTGTAAGTCAGCGCAATCATGGCAGACTGCATCGTCGCGCCCATCCCATCCGTTCCTGCCTTCCTCCCAGACATGCATACAATCAATACATGCATCAGGAAGCGCCACTGATCCAGCAAAAACCCTTTCCTCCTCTGCGTGTCCCCCAACGGTCCTGAATAACCCATCCTCAGGTACGCTCCATCACGAAACGGAGCTACGAACTCCGTTGGGTCATCCCTTGTTTCTTCTCCAAATTGCAAAGCCAACCGTATATCTTCAGAAGAAAACTGAATATTATGACCATTTACGGTTGCTCGCATCACCGGGGGCTCAGGCCTGCAATCATAATATACCGTCTGCCAGAAGTCTTCTATGTTAGGCAGTGAAATGGGCAGGGTATTTGTGATCGCATGAAAGATCCTTGAGCGCTGGAGAAACGTGATTATCTCCCTGTAGTCTTCCACAAATCTTGCGTCTGGATCTAGCGTGATGTACTGGTTATGGGCCGGAAAGAACTGTCGTTGATCATCACCGTCGTCACCACCAGCACCGCCAACAGCAGCCATATCTGCACAAAACAAAAAAAGTTAGAGAACGGTTAATCAACTCACAAGTTCGCTTTGTACCACGAGCGAAGTTGTGATTAAACCTGTACAGGCGAACTTAAAGGTGAGGCGAAGTTGGGAACAACCTCGCTTCATCTGTAAGTTCGTCTAAAACCTGTTAAGTGAATAGATATAGGCGAAGTTGATGATAACTTCGCCTTATCACAACATCGCCTCAGGCGAACTTGGGTTCAAGGCGAAGTTACGGATAACTTCGCCACAGGCGAAATTAAGCTTCAGGCGAAGTTGCGGATAACTTCGCCTAAACCCTAACTTCGCCTGAATCTGAAACGGCGGCTGTTCAGATTCAATCGGCCAATATCCGATAATTTCGCAACGTTTTGACGATCCAGGAGAGAATAACACAACATATTAATGGTTTTGAGACGTAAAGTTCGTCCATGAAGACGTATCACAAGGTTGAAAAACTAGGTTTTGAAGGTTCGACGACTAGAGGTCTCGAACCGGGTAAAACGAAAAAGAATGAGTAGTTTGGGAAGGATATTGACACCACATACAGTCAATGAATAATAGAAACTGGAATCAAAGATCGAAGTTCGGAAAGAAAATCAAGTTCGCCGGAATAAGTATCTGATTACTAGTTCGCCGGAAAAATTGAAAATAATGATTTGATACTGTTTAAAAGTCCTTATATAGGGCAGAGTTTGTTCAGGCGAAGTTACGCTTAACTTCGCCTAGGCGAAGTTAAGCACATCTTCGCCGAATTCAACAACTTCGCCCGTAATTTCAAAATCAACCCTTTAAGTTTGAAGAATCTTTCACTTAACATTAGAAGCTTCCAAAAAGAGTTAAACAAATATGATCATGTCCAAGTAACCAGTTACACAATAATACAACTACAAAAATAGAAAAACTTATAAAAATTTAACGAAATAAGGGATCAAATTTCAGTCTAGTCAGGGACCACTACGTTTTTAGAAAAGATCCTAACAGGAATCATACTAACTACGTGACTGTCACATAGATCCGTGTTTAGCTGTATTATGACATATAGAGACAGGTTGTAAGCAGGTAATATACTTAAGATGGTTTTCATCGTTTCTGTGATACGAGTTAGGTTCAATTAATCCTTAAAATTTAAGTGGGCAACAACTCAGAAATAGTGATGCCTCCTATCTATCCTCAAAGCGTATTTGGCTTTCCCCAAGTCACCCCGAATTGACTTCGACTCATAGTGTCTGATTATCTTGTATGTATTCTTCTTCTGTTTCCCGTTCTTTATCTTGCTCTAAGATAGAGAAGTTTTGAATTTATGATCACTAATATGTTACAATAACTCAAATTTTTTTTTTTTTTTTTTTTTTTTTTTTTTTTTTTTTAACATATACTTCAAAGTAGAATTTTACTGCAAGTCCCGAATCTGGATCACTGCAGTGTCTTGAAACGCTTTCTTCACGGGAATCAGAACACATATGGGCTCGTGTATGACTGGGTAATCGCTTTTCTGCCTATCATTCGAAAAGATATATATGAAGACACACAAAACTCTTAAGGAGTTTCCACGTAAAATCAAGTAAAATTAGTTTGTATCACATCTATTTTTACGCACCATAAAAAGTTACCATGACATACAATGATTGTCCTAAAGCCTTTTAAGCCTAATAACTTCACCAGTTAAGCACACACAATCAGTATATATATCATTTTCCAAGGTTAGATCAATTTTCTGTTAAACATAGCACATTTACTTCATACGAAGTAATAGACTTGAAAAGTAATTTCATTTCCCATAACAAAACTTTTGACTTCAGTCACCCCGATCAAGTCAAAGTCTTCAGGTAAACGGCAATCCTGAAGATCCAATGGATCAACTGGACCGACCACATACAAGTATGTGTCCTTCTAACTATGTATGACCGACTAATTTTCAGCGACAGAAAGAAAACACATCATAACTGCCCCAGTCACTTTCAGTCTTCTGGTTAATGGCGATCCTCATTCTCTAAGTAGAGACGAGGACCAAAACATATCCGAGGATATGTCCATCAAACTGAGGTAACCGACTAATTTTAAGCAATAGTGACTTTTTTTTTTTTTTAAATAAATAAACACAAAGACATGGTTACTCGGGATTGATCATCCCGTTCAATTCAATTAGGTTTTGAAATCTGGATTTATCAAACGCTTTTGTAAACAAATCAGCAAAATTTTCCAGTGTATCAACCTTTTCGATCTTGATCAGTTTCTTCTCAGCACAATCCCCTATGAAGTGATGACGAATGTCAATATGCTTAGTTTTACTGTGCTTCACGGGATTGTTAATTACTGAGATGGCGGCAGTGTTATCAATTAAAATAGGAGTGAGTAAGAAATTCAGACCATGGTCGCGCAATTGTTGCTGAATCTACAAAACCTAAGAGCAGCAGTTGGATGCTGCCATGTATTCAGCTTCACATGTTGAGATTGCAACTGATGTCTGTTTCTTGCACTGCCAGGAAACTAATCTTCCTCCAAGAAACTGACAGCCTCCTGTGGTTGACTTCCGACTCTGATTGCATCCTCCATAATCAGAATCTGTATATGCCACCAGTTCAACGTCTCCTCCCTTCGGGTACCACAACCCCAGCTTCGGCTTGCCCTTGAGATACCGTAGTATCCTCTTTGCACCTTTCAAATGAGATTCTTTCGGATTTGCCTGAAAACGTGCACAAAGACAAACAGCAAACATTATATCAGGCCTAGAAGCAGTTAAATACATTAATGAACCTATTATCGCCCGATACAGAGTTGGGTCCACATCTGCGTCACCATCTGATTCAGCGCCCAATTTGTGATTGACGCAGATTGGAGTGTCATATGGAGAACTGTCCTCCATCTTGAATCTCTTCAGCACATCATGAACGTACTTCGTCTGATGAATGAACATCCCGTCCTTCTTCTGATCAACCTGCAATCCTAGAAAGAAAGTTAGTTCACCCATAGCACTCATCTCGAATCGTTTCTTCATGACAGCCTCAAAATCCTGACACATGGATGCTCTTGATGCAGCAAAAATGATATCATCCACGTAGACTTGAACCAGCAGGAAGTCACATCCTTCTCTCTTCACAAACAAAGTACTGTCGATCAATCCCCTTTCAAAACCATTTTCCAGCAAGTAGTCTGATAACGTTGAATACCAGGCACGAGGTGCCTGATGTAATCCATATAGCGCCTTGCTCAACTTGTATACGTGATCAGGAAAGTCTGGGTCAGGAAAACCCGGAGGTTGCTCAACATACACAACCTCATCAACTTTCCCATTTAGGAACGCGCTCTTCACATCTAACTGAAATACCTTCATCTTTTTAAATGCAGCAAACGCCAAAAACAATCGAATCGCTTCTAATCGGGCGACAGGAGCGAACACCTCATTGTAATCAATACCCTCTTGCTGATTAAAACCTTTAACAACCAGCCTCGCCTTATTTCTTATGATAATCCCCTTATCATCTCTCTTGCACTTGAACACCCATTTTGTGCCTATAGCATGCACATTCCTTGGTTTTTCAACCAAAGTCCAGACTTCCATCTTCTCGAATTGAGCCAACTCTTCTTGCATGGCCTCGACCCACGAGCTGTCCTTAAGAGCCATTTGATAATTTTTCGGTTCAATCTGGCTAATAAAGCAGGAGTACAAACATTCGTTCATTATACCCGTTTCTTTTATGCTTGTATAAACACAGGTGTGCTCATTCAAGCTACTTCTGGTTTGTACACTGGAGGACACATCACCTATAATATTCTCCAATGGGTGATCTTTGTGAATTCTCGTGGTCGGAACAGCACCGACATGCAAATTATCTTCCAAATTTGAAGAGATCTCATCAATGGTTGTTTCTGGCTGAGAGTGAAATGGATTGATAAACTCATCTTCAGGAAAGGCAGCATGGGTATCAAAAGTGTTTGATGTGGAAGGTTGACTTTTCTCAATAAGCTGTCGTTGCAATAGATTCTCTTCCTCATCAAGTATCATCTTCGTCACAGCTCTTTCGTCTTCTTCAGAAATTTCCAAATCAGGTACGTTAAACGACTTAAAAAGCTTAACATAGTCGAAAAGCTCAGCAGGTCCATTGCTTGGTTTTGGCGATTGGTAACTAGTAATGTCGGTGTTACAAACCACCTCCACCTTGCAAGTCGACGTATTGAAGACCCGTCTGTTGGGAGTCCCAACTACATAACCGACTAAGATTCCTTCATCAGCTACTTCACCAAATTTCGAATTAGTCTTCAAAATCGAACAAGGAGACCCGAATGGTTCAAGACCGCACAAGTTGGGCTTCCTTCCATGCATAAGCTCGTAACAAGTTTTTCCAAGTCTCTTAACGGTTAACACCCTATTCAGAACATAGCAGGCTGTAGCAACTGCTTCAGCCCAGAACATCACAGGAAGCTTCGAGTCTGCCAGCATAGTTCTGGCTCCTACAATTAACGTTCGGTTCTTCCTTTCAGCTACTCCATTCTGTTGCGGAGTGTACGGAGCGCTGTATTGATGTTCAATTCCTTTCTGAAGACAGAAGATTTCCATTTCAAAGTTCTTGAACTCTGTCCCATTGTCACTTCTGATGTATTTAACTGATTTACTCATGACGTTCTCAACTTTTGTAATTAGATTCTTCACCATTTGAGCCGTCTCATCTTTCGTTTTCAGAAAATATACCCACGAATATCGCGAGTAGTCATCAGTGATCACCAAGCAGTAAGAGGTACCTCCTAGACTTTGTACATTCACGGGACCGAAGAGATCCATATGAAGTAGTTCTAGAGTACCGGCAATTGAGTTAATCTTCTTGGTGAGATGGGATTTCCTGTGTTGCTTTCCCTTCTTGCATGCTATACATTTGTCTTCAAAGTTAAAACTTTTTAAGGGAACGCCCATCACAAGCCCATTCTTGACAATGAAGTTCATCTTCCGAAGATGAATATGTCCCATTCTCCTGTGCCACAATTCTGATTCTGATTCGCTTGCTTTTGTCATTAAACAAGATTCTCCGGAGGCCATTTCAGTAGACCTCATGTCCATCACATATGTATTCGTTTCACGTGGAGCTTTCATTACTATCCATTCGTCTGGTATCTGAAAACCAGGCTTCAATACTATCGCTTCATTCTTCGTGAAATGGACAGTGTAATCTTTATCACAAATCTGCGACACACTCAGCAGATTGTGCTTTAATTCCTCCACAAAATTCACATTCTCAAGTGTCATCCTTCCATTTGACACTATTCCTCTACCAGTAATCCTTCCTCCGCTCTCACCAGCAAAACTAACTCTTGCTCCCTGAACAGGTTTTAAGTCTTGCAACAAGTGTTTGTTGCCCGTCATGTGCCGGGAACAGCCGCTATCTACAATCCAAAGATTGTTGGCAGCCCTGTTCAACTGTTCCTGCACAATAAAACAAAGAGTTAGAATCTTGGGACCCAAGACCAATTGGTCTTGGATCGATACGTCCCGTACCCTGGCTTACTCAAGTTAGCATCAGGATAATTTCTGTAAGTCCTGTTAGGAAAATTCCTTGCAGATTGAGTGTAATGCCTCCCAAACCTATGTGAATTGAAAGTGTTATATCTTGTGGTTTGGTTGAAAAACTGAGGTTTGTTTTTATGAAAACTTGAATTAGTAACATTTTGGCCCTTTGAAAAGTTTTCATTTTTAGCAGTAACAAAATGACGCTTATCCTCAGTTTTATTTGGCCTCACACCTCTGAATCTCGGCTTCAGAGGGCAATCTGCAACTAGATGTCCTAATTTGTTACATCTAAAGCAACACCGGCTCTCCTTTTTCTTGTCAAATATTGGTTTGGATGTAGAGGCAGTGTTACCAGCCGTTTGTCTCACATAAGGTGGGACGTACGGATTGAGTGGAGAACTCTTTTTAGAAATGTTATTTTTATCTCCACCGGTGGGTAACCCTACCTTCTCTTTTGTCTGACCAGATTCAGACAACTTATCCGATTCCGATGAGACTGGACTCAAGACAGTAATATTCACACAAGAAACAGGCGAACTCGTTTCGCCACAGCTAACACTTGGTTCTACACTTGTAATCTTGATTGGAGTTGTCTGAGGAACTTCGAAATCAACAGATTTCTGAACACTCGGATTATAAGTATAGTTGTGGTTAAAGGGTGGTGGAACCTCGTGATAACCGATTCCTCCCCTCTTTGCAGAGGTACCTTGATCACTCACGAGGTGATCAAGGATGGCCGAGGAATTCCTGAACTGCTCAAGTTTGCGGTCAGTTCCACCACCTTCACCTGGTGGTCAGCAATCTGTTTATCCCGATCAGCAATCAATTTAGTTTTTTCTTCTAAAACTTCATAACTAAGATCAATTATTTCAATTTTCTCAGCAAGTTTAGTTTTTAAGCTTTGAATGTCTTTTTCACATGCTTTTATTTTAATTTTATAACTGTTTTCTCTTGCTTTCGTAAAATGGTGATCTTCTTTAATAGTTTTAAAATCAGCATCTAAACGGACGTACTGATCAGTCGTTGTTGTTAGTTGCTCAGACAAATTTTCACAATTAGTACAAATATTCTTATTACTTACCTCGGAGCGATTGTCCTTGTCATCTGCCATGAAAGCTGTTTCTTCTTCAGTAGCTTTCTCATTTCCATCAACCTTCTCACATTCTTCAATTTCAGCCTCAGCCATGTTCGCTTGCTCACCAGATTCATTTGAATGCAGGTTCCAGTTGTACTCACCTGCTTCTCTGGTCAACATGGCATTAATCTCTCGGTTAAATCCAGAGTGTTGTGTAGGCCGACCTTGTCCACGTTCAACTCTCTCATTTCTACATTCTTTGGCAAAGTGCCCGTATTGTTGACAATTATAGCACCTTACCTTAGATTTGTCGAATCCAGGCCTACCACCAACAAACTTTCTCCCAGTTTTATTCATAAACCGTTTAACTCGCCTTACAATCATTGCCATTTGCCATTGCAAGTCCATCTCCTCCAGATCATCAGCATCGATCTGGTCGTAATCCTCATCTAGAGCAGCAGGGTCCACAATCTTCCCCTGGATGTAGTTTTCGTAGGAAGCAATAAATGATGCATAGACTGCAAACTGCTCTTCAGCAGATTTTACACTCATAGGCATCTTGGAATAATTATTGCTTGAGGCATTTGCAGAGAAACCACTTGTGGATGCTTGAGGCTTTGAAGTACTTGATCCTCCAGCAACGAAACAGACATCACCGTTCGAGTTTACAGAAACGTTTCCTTCATGAGAAGAGTCAGAACCTGACTCCCCTTTTGAGTAATAAGCAGCTGATTCAGGCCTCGAACTTGAGCCTGAGTTAACCTTTGCACCATACATACCAGGGTCTTGTATCTAATCTGTTGGTGTTTCTTTTCGAACCATATTAAGCTCATAAGTTCTGAGCTTGTTTACTGCCGTTTCCAGATCATAATTAGGAAAGTCTCTGTCTTCCCTCATAAGAACGGTGTACATTTCCCACTTCGGTGGGAGAGCATCGAGAAGCTTTTCAACGATCTCTTCTTCTCGGTAAGCAATCGAATAATTGCTAAGCTCTGTCATTAGATGATAGTATCTGGTGATAATATCATCCAGTGATTCGTTCTTCAAATATTTGAAAACGGAGAACTGAGTCTTCAAAAGTTTAATCTTTGATGCACGGATACCCACGTTCCCCTCGAATCTATTTTCAAGAGCATCCCAAAGCTCTCTCGCAGAAGTGTACTTTCGGAACGTATGGAGAACCTCTTGAGGAAGTGCCATTGTTATAGTAGCATGGGCCTTGTTCTCGGCCTCATACATTTTCTTTTCTTCGTCCTCCATTTTGCTATACTTCTTAACCACATCACGACCTTCGTATTGCATAGTTGGAGGGATATATCCATCCTGGATGCACACCCACATTTTTGCATCCTGATATTTAATGTATTGGATGAATCTGTCATTCCATGCCACGAAGTCAGTTCCTTTCATCAACCTCGGGGCCTTAGTGGCTGACCCCGCTTCTACCTCCATCTTGACCAAATCGGAGATGTTAATTGACGACATCTTTGCGAAAACACGAAAACCCGAAAATTTTTAAAAAATCTTCCAAACTGCACAGTAGGCGAAGTTAAGAATAACTTCGCTTGAAAGTTAACTTCGCTGGAAAGTGTAACTTCGCTGGGTCTTGAAATTCGCTTGACTGGGCGAAGTTAAAAATAACTTCGCTTAGAATGAGCGAACTTAGGAGGTAAGCGAACTTGGGAGGTAAGCGAAGTTGAGGATAACTTCGCTGAGGCGAACTTATGAGGTAGGCGAAGTTGTGATTAACTTCGCTTAATCCTTATATCTTCGCCGAAACCCTACTTCTGGTGACGGCAACTTCGCCTGAAGAACTGTAACTTCGCCCGATGAACAAGGAAACTGTTCAGATCTGATTTCGTCAATCTAGCAGTTTCCGATCGATGTAATGGCTTGAAAATGACTGTCAAACGCGAATATAACACAAACCCAATAAAAACACGTCCCGCGAATAGGTCAAACGAGACGTTTTCTACACCCGCATGAAATCCCGAACCTCACAATCGAGCCGATGGCTCTGATACCAATTGTAGGCTCCTGGACGGATCGTACACGGGATGTCGCTAACAACGCAGGTGCGGAATCCCTGCGTAGTTAGATACGAGTGCAGAATATGTAAATCAAACACACGAGCAATAACCGAAACACGTTATATTGATAACACGAACACGTGACTCCAGGTCACTATTACAGACACTAGCAAACACGAACACTCAAACTGAACGGCTGAAACGAAACCCTAAAAACCAACACTAAACCTGTTACGTCTGAACAGTATATAAACACGACAACTTCGCCTCAGGCGAAGTTGTCTTTAACTTCGCTTGTTCAACAAGTTCGCCTGAGCGAACTTTTTGACAACTTCGCTTGTTACAAAAACATAAACATAATCAAAAACATAATTACATTACAGACTCGATTACGAATGCTAGACTATGAACTACTGACACACATGTACCAACAGTTAACACCCTCAAGCATGCACAGACAGTTTAATAATTTTATAAAATAGTTGAAGACGAACTAAATAGAAAAGCTTGATGTTATCACTAAACCCTAAACAACAACATTAAAGATTGTGACTAAAAATCATCTTCGGTTAATAAAAATTAGGGCTAAATTGTTTACAACGGTATTAAATAAGAAAATTAACAAAATTAAAGTATCTCACATAATAGTACTTACATTCTCCATCGATTGAGATCTATATCAAAGAGGAAGAAGTATTTTGAAGAGATAGGTGAATCTTCAGTTAAGATAGTAGGAAACTCCAGAAAAATCGAACTAAGAGTATTTTTGATGATAATTAACATTAATAAACGAAGAGTCGTTTATTTTAAAAAATGCAAACCAGAAAATATTGGTATAGGCCTAATGGAATGGGCTTTCTGTATTAGATCATGTTAAAAGTTTATATAAGTAGGCAAAATCTTAAACAAAGTTATAGAAGTTAATTAGTAATTTCTATTGGTGATTTTTTACCAAATTAAAATTAAAAATCAGTAGTTTATACAGATATTGATAAATATATGTTACACTTAATTAATAAATAATATTTTTTATTAATGTGTAACATTTAGTATTTTATTATAGAAAATATTTTAAAAAATATACTATATATTTGTAATACAAAAATTAAAACGAAACCATTGTATACAAAATTAGACAAAAGTGGAAAAGCAAAAACTAATTTATTTTTATATTAAAAACGTGTTAGAAATAAAAAAAGTTTAATACGAAAAACTAATTTATTTACTTTTAATGAAAAAACATCCTGAGCATCAACATTTGAACTTGCACTGCAACAAAAAGGGATTTTTAGTACGCACAAAAGCGTCCTAAAATGCTACTTTATAGGACATTTCATTTAATAGGACCAAGGAGAAAAGCGTTTCATGTAAAGGGGTCGTAATAAGTCTCGGAACTCAATAGCGTCCTGATATCCCAAATAAGATTATGAAACCAATTTTATGGTCGCATAAAATATCCATTAACAACCCAAAAAGCGTCCCAATAAAAACATATTAGGACACTTTTACAATGTTTTAAATGTGCTTACCTACGTTTAATCTTTTGATACACATACAAGCGTCCTTAAAAATTAATTTATTAGACCCTTATGGTGAAACATTATAGGTACTTTAGTACCAAGAAAAAAGTCTTTATATCCCAAATAAGATTATGAAACCAATTTTATGGCCGCATAATATATTCATTAACAACCCAAAAAGCGTCTCAATAAAAACATATTAGGACACTTTTACAATGTTTTAACATGTGCTTACATAATCACTAGTAAAAAAAAGTGAGCAATTATGACGTTTTTCAATCAAATATGGCGACAAATCAACCGCTTTAAAAGACAAATAAAAAAATAGCTAGAACAGAAAAAGTGAGCAAATAAACAACATATCCAAATAATGAACCATTTTAAAAATAGCTAAAACAGCCAAAGCATCCATCTTGACCATTAATCTAAATTATTCATTTTTTTCGCTTACATATTATTAAAGCATTCAGTTTAACACAAATAAAAACAATCATCCAAAAACTTCCATGACTTCGTGCAACCACCTTTATCAGCCTTGTACCTTCAATAGCACTGGCGTAAGCTAGAATTTTTTGCCACTAATCAAAACACAGAAAAATGTTTGTTAGTCACCATTAAAGATTAATATAAAGCAAGATCCCCTTGTTAAAATGAGGAAGCAATTGAAATAAATAAGTCATAATAGAGTCAACATTAATACAAAACCCTTTGGTGCTAATAAAAAACCCGTAATAATATGTGTGATATGTGTTGTCAAAAGCCCATCCAAACCAAGAACTATGCATAATCATGTTACCTTTCACATTTGATGCATCTCTATGTAGAACTAACTTTCATATCTATTAAATAGTAATAATGCACTTGTAAACCAAATTAAGCTAGATTTGCTAGATTTACAAATCTCAAGATTCCACTAATTCAAAACCTAGTACACCAAACGCATGCATCAGTTCAATTGAGTGTGTTGATTTTGTTGGTGCATAAATGTCAGTAGTTCATAGTCTAGTGTCTGTAATCGAGTCTGTAATGTTATTTATGTTTTTGTTTAAGCGAAGTTGTTAACAAGTTCGCCTAGGCGAACTTGTTGAACAAGCGAAGTTATGGACAACTTCGCCTGAACATATCAGGCGAAGTTGTCGTGTATATATAGTCCTAGGTTACGGGCTATTTAGAGTTGTTCGTGTTAGTTAATCGAGTTGATCTAAGCTGGTGACGAGAGTCTGTATCAGTGATTCATATCACGTGAGTTCAGTTATTAATATATAACGTGTTTCGGTTTATTCGTGTGTGTTTGTTTGATTTGCTTTCTACGCTCGTAACGATCTACGCAGGGATTCCGCACCTGAGTAGACCGAGATATCTCGTGTGATCCGTCAGGGAACCTACAATTGGTATCAGAGCATTTGCTCGATTGTGTGGTTCGGGATATTCACGCGGGTGTAGAAATCGTCCCGTTTCGACTATTCGCGGGACGTGTTTTCTGTGTTTTTGATAATTCTTACCTCCTACCATCGTGTTCAAGCCTTTACACCGTCAAAAACCTCGTTAAAATCCGATTTACAGATCTGCAAATCTTCCGTGTTCATCAGGCGAAGTTGCCGTCACTGTGCGTAGGTTTCGGCGAAGATATAAGGTTAAGCGAAGTTATCCACAACTTCGCCTACCTTCTCAAGTTCGCCTAACTCAAGCGAAGTTCTCTACAACTTCGCCTACCTCTTAAGTTCGCTTACCTCAAGCGAAGTTAAGAATCAGCGAAGTTAATCAGCAGTGTTATCAGCGAAGTTCTTCAGCGAAGTTGTCCACAACTTCGCCTACTTCAAGCGAAGTTATCCGTAACTTCGCCTACAGTACTTTAATATATAAAAAAAAAAAAAAAAACTCTTAATTTTTCAGGTTTCTTACTTTTCGGGAAAGATGTCGTCGATCAACATCTCTGAGTTAGTGAAGATGGAAGTTGAAGCAGGGTCAGCTACCAAGGCCCCAAGATTGCTGAAGGGAACCGATTTCGTTGCATGGAAGGATCGGTTCATACAATACGTCAAATACCAGGATGCGAAGATGTGGGTATGCATCCAGGATGGTTATATTCCACCAGTTATGGAGTATGAAGGTCGTGATCAAATTAAAAAGTATAGTAAAATGGAAGAAGAAGAGAAAAAGATGTATGAGGCCGAGAGCAAGGCTCATGCTGCTATTACTATGGCTCTTCCTCAAGAGATCCTTCATACGTTCAGAAAGTATACGTCAGCAAGAGAGCTTTGGGAAGCTCTTGAGAACAGATTTGAAGGGAATGTAGGAATCCGGGCTTCAAAGATAAAATTGCTCAAAACCCAGTTCTCAGTCTTCAAGTATTTGAAGAATGAATCTTTAGATGATATTATCACTCGATATTACCATCTGATGACTGAATTGAGCAACTATTCAATTTCCTACCGAGAAGAGGAAATAGTTGAGAAGCTTCTAGATGCTCTCCCACCAAAATGGGAGATGTACACTGTGCTGATGAGGGAAGACAAAGACTTTCCCACATATGATCTAGAAACGGCAGTCAACAAGCTCAGAACCTTTGAGCTTAACATGGTCAGAAAAGAGACACCTACGGATCAGGTTCAAGATCCAGGTATGTATGGAGCTAAAGTCAACACTAGCTCAGGATCGAAGACTGAATCTGCTGCCTACTACTCGAAGGGAGAGTCGGGCGCAAACTCATCACATGAGGGTCATGTGTCAGTCAACACAAATGGTGATGTTTGCTATGTAGCAGGTGGATCGAGTGGTTCTCAACCCCAGGTAAGCAAGAGTAGTTGCTCTCCAAGCATTCCCAGTAACAACTACTCCAAGATGCCTATGAGTGTCAAGTCTGCTGAAGAGCAGTTTGGTCTCTATGCCTCTTTTATTCCTTCCTGTGAGAACTACATTCAAGGGAAGATTGTTGATCCAGCTATGTTGGATGAAGATTACGATCAGATTGATGCTGACGATATGGAAGAAATGGATTTACAATGGCAAATGGCGATGATCGTGAGAAGAGTAAAAAGGTTTATGAGAAAGACGGGAAGGAAGTTTGTCGGTGGAAAGCCAGGGTTTGACAAGGCAAAGGTGAGATGCTACAATTGTCAACAAAACGGTCACTTTGCTAAGGAATGCAGGAATGAGCGTGTAGAACGAAGTCAGGGCAGGTCTACACAGCAAAGTGGAGTTTCTAAAGATTATAGTGCGATGATGTCCAGAGAAGATGGTGAATACAACTGGAACCTGCTTTCTAAAGAAACTTTTGAGTAGGAAAATTTGGCAAAGGTAGAAACTGAAGAAAGTGAGAAGGTTACCGGAGAAGAAAAAGCTTTCATGGCAGATGTTAAAGATCAGCTCTCCGAGGTATGTTCTAAACCAACTTGTTCAAAATGTGAGAACTTGTCTGAGCAACTAGCAACCATAACTGATCAGTATGTTAGGTTGGATGCTGAATTTAAAACCCTAAAAGAAGATCATCACTTTACAAAAGCAAGAGAAAATAGCTATAGAGTCAAAATAAAAGCTTGTGAAAAAGATGTTAAAAGTCTAAAAACAAAACTTGCTGAAAAAATTGAAGTGATTGATTTAAGTTACGAAGTTTTGGAAGAAAAAACCAAACTAATTGCTGAGAGAGAAAAACAGATTGCTGACCACCAGGTGAAAGTGGTGGAACTGAATCGAAAACTGGAGCAGTTCAGAAATTCCTCTGCTATTCTTGATCACCTTGTTAGTGATCAAGGTTCCTCTGTCAAGAGGGGAGGAATCGGTTATCATGAGGTTCCACCACCGTACAATCACAATTACACTTTTAACCCTAGTGTTCAGAAATCTGTTGACTTTGAGGTTGCTCAGACAGTGCCAATTAAAGTAACTGTTAAAGAACCAAATGTTAGTAGAGGCGAAACAAGTTCGCCTGTTTCAAGTGTTAAAATTTCTGATCAAAGTTCAGTCTCGTCAGATTCGGATAAGTCATCCGAGTCTGGTAAGGCAAAAGAGGAGGTAGTATTACCCAATGGTGGAGAGAAAGATAAGACGAATAAAAAGAGTACTCCACTAAACCCGTACGTCCCACCATATGTGAGACGAACGGGCGATAATAAAGCCTCGACATCTAAAACACCGGTTGATAAAAAAGTTGAGCATAGGTGTTGTTTTAGGTGTAATCAAATGGGGCACCTAGTTGCAGATTGCCCTCTGAAGCAGCGATTCAGAGGTGTAAGGCCTACTAAAACTGAGAATAAGCCTAATAGGTATTATCATGCTGCTAAAAATGAAAACCATTTAAAATTCAAAAATGTGACTAGTTCACGTTTTCATAGAAACAAATCTCAGTTTTACACTGCTAATAACCAAACTACAAACTATAATTCTTTCAATTCACTAAGGTTTGGCAGGCCTCACAATCAATCTACAAGGAGGTATCCTAGTAGGACTTACAGGAATTATCAAGATACTAACTTTGGAAAGCCAAAGTTTGGGATGTATAGATCCAAGACCAATTGGTCTTGGGTCCCTAAATTCTAATCTTTTGCTTTATTGTGCAGGAACAGTTGAACAGGGCTGCCAACAATCTTTGGGTTGTAGATAGCGGCTGTTCCCGGCACATGACGGGTAACAAATACTTGTTACACGATTTGAAACCTCTTCAAGGAGGGAGAGTGAGCTTTGCCGGTGAAAGTGGTGGCAAGATTACTGGAATGGGAACGGTGTCAAACGGAAAGATGACTTTGGAGAAGGTTAACTTTGTAGAAGAATTGAAGCACAATCTGCTGAGTGTGTCGCAGATCTGTGATAAGGAGTACACCGTTCACTTTACAAAGAATGAGGCGATTGTGTTGAAACCTGGTTTTCAGATACCAGAGGAGTGGATTGTGATGAAGGCTCCACGTGAAAGAAATACATATATTATGGATATGAGATCAACTGAAATGGCCACGGCAGAATCATGCCTTATGACAAAAGCAAGTGAATCAGAGTCCGAATTGTGGCATAGGAGAATGGGGCACATTCATCTTCGGAAGATGAACCACATTGTCAGGAATGGACTTGTGCTGGGCGTTCCCTTGAAGAATTTCAATTTTGAAGATAAATGTACAGCGTGCAAGAAGGGAAAGCAGCACAAGAAATCCCATCTCACCAAGAAAGTCAATTCAATTGCCAGTACTCTGGAGTTGCTTCACATGGATCTCTTCGGTCCCGTGAATGCAAAAAGTCTAGGAGGAACTTCTTATTGCTTGGTGATCACTGATGACTACTCACGATATTCGTGGGTATATTTCCTGAAATCAAAAGATGAAACGGCTCAGATGGTGAAGAATTTGATTACCAAAGTTGAGAACGTTATGGATAAAAGGGTTAAGTTCATCAGGAGTGACAATGGAACGGAGTTCAAGAATTTTGAGATGGAGATCTTCTGCCTTCAGAGAGGGATTGAACACCAATACAGCGCTCCGTATACACCACAACAGAATGGAGTGGCTGAAAGGAAGAATAGAACATTAATTGAAGGAGCCAGAACTATGCTGGCTGATTCGAAGCTTCCTGTGGTGTTTTGGGCTGAAGCTGTTGCTACAGCCTGTTATGTTCTGAATAGAGTCTTAACTGTTAAAAGACTTGGTAAAACGTGTTATGAGCTTATGCATGGGAGAAAGCCCAACTTGAGTGGTCTTGAACCATTCGGGTCCCCTTGTTCGATTTTGAAGACAAATTCTAAATTTTGTGAAGTAGCCGATGAAGGAATCTTAGTCGGTTATGTTGTTGGGACTCCCAACAGACGTGTCTTCAATACATCGACCAGCAAGGTTGAGGTGGTGTGTAACACCGATATCACAAGTTACCAACCACCAAAACCAAGCAACGGACCTGCTGAGTTTTTCGACTATGTTAAACTTTTTAAGTCTTTTAACTTACCGTATTTGGATATTGCTGAAGAAGAAGAGAGAGTTGCTACGAAGATGATCCTTGATGAGGAAGAAAACCTATTGCAAAGACAGCTGATCGATAAATGTCAACCTTCCTCATCAAATGCTGTCGATACCCCTGCTACCTCGACTGAAGAAGAATTTTTCAATCCATTTCACTCTCAGCATGAAACAACCATTGACGAGCTCTCTTCTAACTTGGAAGACAATTTGCATGTCGGTTCTGTTCCGACCACGAGGATTCATAAAGATCACCCTTTGGAGAATGTGATTGGTGATGTGTCCTCCGGTGTACAAACAAGACGTAGCTTGAATGAGCACACCTGTGTTTACACAAGCATCAAGGAGACAGGGATAATCAACGAATGCTTGTACACCTGCTTTATCAGCCAGATTGAACCGAAGAATTATCAAATGGCTCTCAAGGACAGCTCGTGGGTCGAAGCAATGCAAGAAGAGTTGGCTCAATTCAAGAAAATGGAAGTTTGGACTTTGGTTGAAAAACCGAAGAATGTGCATGCGATAGGCACAAAATGGGTATTTAAGTGCAAGAGAGATGAGAAAGGGATTATCATAAGAAACAAGGCGAGGCTAGTCGTTAAAGGTTTTAATCAACAAGAGGGGATTGATTATAATGAAGTGTTTGCTCCTGTCGCAAGGTTGGAAGCCATTAGATTGTTTTTGGCGTTCGCTGCTTATAAGAAGATGAAGGTATTTCAGTTGGATGTGAAGAGTGCGTTTCTGAATGGGAAAGTTGATGAGGTAGTGTATGTTGAGCAACCTCCGGGTTTTCCTGACCCAGACTTTCCTGATCACGTGTACAAGTTAAGCAAGGCATTGTATGGACTACATCAGGCACCTCGTGCCTGGTATTCAACTTTATCAGATTACTTGCTTGAAAATGGGTTTGAAAGAGGAAAGATAGATAGCACGTTGTTCTTCAAGAGAGATGGAAGCGACTTCCTGCTAGTGCAAGTCTACGTGGATGACATCATCTTTGCTGCATCAAGAGTCTCCATGTGTCAAGATTTTGAGGCCGTCATGAAAAAGAGGTTTGAAATGAGTGCTATGGGTGAACTAACTTTCTTTTTAGGATTGCAGGTTGATCAGAAGAAGGATGGGATGTTCATTCATCAGACCAAGTATGTCCATGATGTGCTCAAACGCTTCAAGATGGAGGACAGCACTCCATTCGACACTCCAATCTGCGTCAATCACAAATTGGGTGCTGAGTCAGACGGTGGTGATGCAGATGTGGACCCAACTCAGTATCGGGCTATTATAGGTTCTTTAATGTACTTAACTGCTTCTAGGCCTGATATAATGTTTGCTGTTTGTCTTTGTGCTCGTTTTCAGGCAAACCCAAAGGAATCTCACATTAAAGGGTGTGAAGAGGATCTTGCGGTATCTCAAGGGCAAACCGAAGCTGGGGTTGTGGTACCCGAGAGGAGGAGACTTGTAGCTAGTCGCTTACACAGATTCTGATTATGGAGGGTGCAATCAGAGTCGGAAGTCAACAACTGGAGGATGTCAGTTTCTTGGTGGCAGATTGGTGTCGTGGCAATGCAAGAAGCAGACTTCAGTCGCAATTTCAACCTGTGAAGCAGAATACATGGCAGCATCCAACTGCTGCTCCCAGGTTCTTTGGATTCAACAACAGTTGCGCGACTATGGTCTGAATTTCTTACTTACACCTATTTGCATTGATAACACAGCTGCTATCTCAGTAACTAACAATCCCGTGAAGCATAGTAAAACTAAACATATTGACATACGTCATCATTTTATACGGGATTGTGCTGAGAAGAAACTGATTGTGCTTGAAAAGGTGGATACGCTTGATAATTTCGCTGATCTTTATACTAAAGCGTTTGACAAAACAAGATTTCAAAACCTTATCGAGCTGAATGGGATGATCAATCCCGAGTAACCATGCTTTTCATGTTATACTTAAAAAAAAAAAAAAAAAAAAAAAAACGTCACTATCGCTTAAAATATGTCGGTTACCTCAGTTTGAAGGACTTGTCTTCGGATATGTTTTGGTCCTCATTTTCTACTTGTAGATTTTGAGGATAGCCATTAACCAGATGACTGACAGTGACCGGGGCGGTTTATGATGAGTTTTCATTTTTTCGCTTAAAATTAGTCGATCATACCTAGTTAGAAGGACACATACTAGTATGTGGTCGGTCCAGCTGATCCTTTGGATCTTCGGGATAGCCGTTTACCTGAAGACTTTGTTTTGGTCGGGGCGATTAATGTTAAAATTTTTAAAGGGAAATGAAATTATTTTTCAAGTCTGTTACTTCGTAAGAAGTTCGTTTGCTATGTTTAACAGAAAATTGATCCAACCTTGGAAAATGATAGATATACTGATTCTGTGTGCTTAACTAGTGAAGTTATTAGGCTTAAAAGGCTTTAGGACAGTCATTGTATGTCATGGTAACTTTTTATGGTGCGTAAAAGTAGATGTGATACAAACTAAATCTACTTGATTTTACGTGGAAACTCCTTACGAGTTTTGCATGTCTTCATATATATCTTTCCGAATGATAGGCAGAAAAGCAATTACCCAGTCATACACGAGCCCGTAAGTGTTCTGATTCCCGTGAAGATAGCGTTTCAAGAAACTGCAGTGATCCAGATTCGGGACTTGCAGGTGTTTACTACTCTGAAGTCTATATGAATGTTTGAAAAAAAAAAAAAAAAAAAAAAACTTATGAGTTATTGAAACATTCTAGAGTACAAAATATCAAGACTTCTTAATCATGGAGTAAGAAATAGAACGGGAAGCAGATGAAGAGTAATTACAAACTTAATCAGACACTAAGGGTCGAAGTCAATTCGGGATGACTTGGGGAAAGCCAAATACGCTTTGAGAATAGATAGGAGGCATCATAATCTCTGAATTGTTGCCCACTTAAATTTTGAGGCTTAATTGAACCTAACTCGTATCACAGAAACGATGAAAACCATCTTAAGTATATTTACCTGCTTACAACCTGTTTCCTTATGTCATAATACAGCTAAACACGGATCTATGTGACAGTCAAGTAGTTAGTATGATTACTGTTCGGATCTTTTCTTAAACGTAGCAGTCCCTATCGAGACTGAAATTTGATCCCTTGTACTTTAATTTTTAAAAGTTTTTCGTTACTTAGGTAGTTTATGATTTTATAACTGGTTACTTGGACTTGATCGTGTCATTTAATTCTTAAAGGGAAGTTTTAGAACTTAATTGCAAAATGTTCAAAATATAAGGGTTGATTTTATAAATATAGGCGATGTTGTTAAACAGGCGAACTTGTGAGTAACTTCGCCTAGGCGAAGTTAACCGTAACTTCTCCTGTATAACTTCGCCCCTATATAAGGATTTTCAAGAGTCAAAACTGTTCATAATTTCTAAATCTCAGCGAACTTATTATCGATTTTCACAGCGAACTTATCTCCGATTTTCATACGTTTATCTGTTTCCGATTTCAATCAGTATTCAAGGTGTGTTTGGGTTCTATATCTTATACTCGATGTTCGATGTTGTTAATCCTAGGTTGTTTCGACACCCGGTTAACGACCTCGGACGTTCGAAACCTATACCCGATTTCAAAACTTGTTTTACGTGTTCATGAACAAACTGATCGTCCGGATTACTTTACTATCATGTGTTTTAGTCTCCTTAATCGTCTAAATTGGCCGAAACACCAGATTTTCGATGTTTGAATCGATCTCACTGTCGCCGATTCAGATTCAGGCGAACTTAAGGTTTAGGCGAAGTTATCCGTAACTTCGCCTGAGTCTAAACTTTGCCTGAGGCGATGTTGTGGTGAGGCGAAGTTAACACAACATTAACTTCGCCTGGACCTTTTAATTTTTTAATTATTAGACGAACTTAAAGATGAAGCGAAGTTGTTCCCAACTTCGCCCCAACTTTAACTTCGCCTATACAGAAGTTATCACAACTTCGCTCATGGTAATAAGCGAACTTGTGTTAAACCTTAACGTGTATCTAACTTGGTTCGTTTGTTGCAGATATGGCTGCAGTAGCAGGTGCTGGAGGTGCTGGAGGCGATGACGGAGATAATCAGAGACAATTCTTCCCGGGTCACAACATGTTCATCACCTTAGACCCGGAAGCGAGTGGTGTGGAGGATTACCGGGAGATAATCACATTCCTCCTTCGCTCGAGGATATTCCACGCAATCACTACAACTCTGCCGATATCCTTACCCAATATCGAGGATTTCTGGCAGACGGTGGAATACGATTGCCGTGTTGAGCCCCCGGTTATGCGAGCAACCGTCAACAACCAAGAAGTTCAGTTCTCGTCTGAACAAATACGGGTGGCGTTACGTTTTGGAGAGGAGACTCGGGACGACCCAACTGACTTTGTGGCTCCGTTTCGTGATGGAGCATTCCTACGAATGGGATATTCTGGTCCCTTGGGCGATACCCAGAGACGGAAGGGGTTCCTGCTCGATCAGTGGCGCTTCCTCATGCACGTCATGATTGTGTGTATGTCTGGGATGAAGGCGGGTACTGACGGAATGGGTGCGACCATGCAGTCAGCAATGACTGCTCTGGCTTATAACAAACGTTATAGCTTTAGTCAGATGGTCTTTTATGAGATCGACAGACAGAGGAGGGCGATGGCTCGTGAGCGGTTCATAATGTATCCAAGATTCATCCAGATGATCTTGAACCATGTGGCTCCAAATTTGCCTCAACGACGCCCAATACGATACGTGGAGAGTGTGAGCAAACGTATCTTTGCTCAATGCCGTACTTCGAGTGCGAGGAGCAAGCCTGAACGTCGTCCAAGGCATACTCCACTCTTTGGGTTCTTAATAAACCCGGGGTATGTGCCAGCTCGGGGGGAGTTCAGAGACCCTCAACCACAACAGGCAGGAGCAACTCGAGATGTACCTACTGTGCCTGTGGTGTCGGCTGAGGAGGATGTAGACCTTGATGCTGCATTTGGCGGCCAAGGATTCTTCGACATGGACCGTTTTGATCCACAAGAAGAGGTGCAGGTCTCTGCTGCACAGGTTAGGGAAGTGCGTGTTACTAGAGCAGCTACGACGGTGGCTGACTCAGATCTTGATGATGTTATGGATGAGGCGAGAAGGATGATGGTGAGACGAGAAAGGACGTTAGGGAAGAGGAAGAGGACAGTTGATGATACTGAGTCAGAAGAAGAAGAAGAGGATATTCACAAGCTGATTAGACGATCAAGACGTGAAAGGACAGGTGCAGGTATGGGAGCTGGAGAGACTTCAAGAGTTGTACGTTTTGCTCCATCTGCACTGTCAGGTATGTCGATTGTTCCTACTTCTGTACAGGTTACAAGCGCTGCGGATGTTCCCGTGGTGGCTACATCAGCTGTCGGCATCCCATCCATCACACTACAGACGACGACTCCGGAGATTGTGTCGTTACCACCTCCAACGCTTACTCCTTCAGAGGTGGTGGCACAATTTGTAGAGTCTACCGTCGTTGCAACTGCAGGGTTGTCGGTCACGTTACCACCTGCGGTTACGTCCACAACTGCTTCTGATGTCCCGGTTACATTCGAGATCCCTGCTGAGTATACTCAAGACACATCTAACATGAGGTTTGATTTCGATGCAATCCTCTCAGACTCGGAGAGAATAGCTGCACTTGAACGGGTCGTGGCAGAGAAATCGAGGATAAACTTTATCCAGACCCAGGCTATTCAGCGCCTTGTAGCAGAGAATCAACTACAGTCGTCCCTCCTGGTTGAACATGGGAGAATTATAGATGCTATGAAGGAGTTCTTGGCATCTCAGGGGGAGACAGGCTGTAGAGGCGACGAGTTAAGGACAAAGAAGAGAAATGATAGAGACGATGATCCCAATGCATCGAAAGGTGCAGGTGGTGAGTTGCCAAGAACTACTCAAGCTCTTGGGACTTCCACAGCTCAGGGGGAGTCTGCGGGTGCAGTTGGTGGTGATGAGGTGGTGATGGTTGATGATGATGATGATGTGATCGATGCGTTGAAAGAATTGGATGATGATATGCTAGAGGATGATGTGATGTTTGATGATGATGTGCTGCCTATTGAGGAGATTGAGAAGATTGGAGCACAGATTGTGATTGAAGATGAGATTGAAGAAGGTGAAATAATTGAAGAAAATGTTGAACACGAGATCCCAGATGTTGAGAAAGCCGATATGGGTACTGAGATGGAAAATGATGAGACTGAGTGGGAGGAGCAGCCTAGGTGGAAAGAAGGCTGTGCTCATTGGTTTATTAAAACTAAGAAGCATGCTGTTCCAACCATGTTCAAGAAGACTTATAATATCAAAGGCTACGCTAAGTCGAAGAAAGGAATTATTTGTTGGCTGTATGATGAACAATTAAAGTTGTTTGTGGTGAAACGTTTTGATGGGATTCAGTATTTTAAAAGAATGTTGAGATCTCTCAATACATTGCCTGAATGTGAGGTGAAGGATTTGGCTAGATTGGGGCTGATCAATAGAAGCGACGACAACATGGCAAGGGTTATTGGGAAGATTGTGTGGAAAGAAAGCATAAAAGAGAAGAAGTTTGAGTTATTAAAGCCGCAGAAGGGAAAGCTAGTGGAAGATAAAGAAAGGGGAATGAGAGCAGATGGCAAGCCATGGATGGTAACGAAGTACAAACCGATTCAATGCATTAAGGAGGTTCCAATGAAGATTATGCCTCAAGATGTGTTGAAGAGTCTTAAATGGTGGTATGTTGATTGCCAAACTGCTGAAGCCGTGATGGAAGACGAAGACGAACAAGAAGTGCTGAGGGTGTATGATCCGATGCATCTTGTTAACTTATCGAAAGCTGATCTGCAAGTGTTGAATGAAAAGAAGATATTCTATATTCCTGCTTGGAAAGACGAAGCAAGGAAATATCAGCGAGTAGTCACGGTATGTGTTAGAGAAGGAGTGCATGCGTGAAGATACAGGATTACAAGACAAGAGCTTAAAGATCAAGATATGAAGCTACTGCCAAGGGGGAGTCTGTTGGTGCATAAATGTCAGTAGTTCATAGTCTAGTGTCTGTAATCGAGTCTGTAATGTTATTTATGTTTTTGTTTAAGCGAAGTTGTTAACAAGTTCGCCTAGGCGAACTTGTTGAACAAGCGAAGTTATGGACAACTTCGCCTGAACATATCAGGCGAAGTTGTCGTGTATATATAGTCCTAGGTTACGGGCTGTTTAGAGTTGTTCGTGTTAGTTAATCGAGTTGATCTAAGCTGGTGACGAGAGTCTGTATCAGTGATTCATATCACGTGAGTTCAGTTATTAATATATAACGTGTTTCGGTTTATTCGTGTGTGTTTGTTTGATTTGCTTTCTACGCTCGTAACGATCTACGCAGGGATTCCGCACCTGAGTAGACCGAGATATCTCGTGTGATCCGTCAGGGAACCTACAGATTTGAATATTTGGGTGCATTATTGGAATAATTAAACAAAAACACTTGTAGAAAAATCTTCGATTTAAGTTATTGATTCCAAAATTTCCCGCTTTAAAGAATAAAGATGAACAATAAAATAAACCCAGATGCAAATCATGTGCAGCAATTAACAGAAAAATAATTATAGTGTTAATAAGAATACCTGAGTTCAATTTCTTGCATCTCTCCCTAAAACGCCCCAACAAATTAAAACATATAATTAAACATCTTGCGAAAAATAGGCCCATTTTTTATTATAAAATTTTGACATGATCTGTTGGTAAAATAAACAACCCTCAAGACACATAAACCTCTTTAGACACTCCGACTCTTAATAAGCGAATACGGATACTCCAAAACACCAATACAATCACAATGTAAAAGAAAGACTTTACAAAATGACTATGTACCGTGATTATATCAACCGCCACAACTTAACCAAAATCCCACCATTTAGTTTATTCTAAATTAGCCCATACCTCATCCCCAACTCATGTAAAGCGTTTTGTCACCTTGAAGTCTACAACCATACCCAAGAAACCCACAATGAGTTCTCGGTTAATCCCCAATAGTTTTATATATACAATAAAATTCATGTTCCAAAACAGCCTTGCGTGGCTGTGGAAACTCAATATTTTCAGCCACTTACAGTAGGTATTTTGTCTCAACTAAAATTTATTAGTAAAATAGACTCAATGACCTTTCCGTTGATATATAAAACGCCGCAATCGGACATCCGGTTAATTTATTATGGATATTTCAAAACCGGATATATTATAGCATATGCTGAAATTTCAGCACTTATATCACACGACCCGTTATCAATTTGCACCATTTCTTTATGGGTTCAAAACCAATCGACGTCAAGACAATAAGACAATGTTTGGTTAAACCATGCACAAGTTATATAATAAAACACCATAATTATAAGAATCTCTATTCATTATTAAGACTATTCTAATTAGAACACAAATTCGAGTCACTCACCTTTGCCCGTAGGAGTGTCTTTGCCTTGTTACTCGTTTGACCCGTTGTCTTCCAAAGTTATGCCATGCCTATCTTGACAACAAGTCAATCTCATAATCAATTAGAGCACATTTTACTCATTAACACTAATGGGGTTTATCATAACCTCATGCCCACTAGTTTAACTATTAAAACAAATTATGGCACACAAGTAAAACAACTTATACACAATCTCACTATTTTACTTGTTTAGACATTTCATCGAAAACTTTGTGGGCATGAACTATAATTCACCATTTTAATATGTTTATCCTCTCCAAATACACATTGATAATCTCACTTTGTTAAACTGAACTTCACCGCATAGACTTATATTAACAAAACCTAATCATGGTTCATCTTTGCATTCACACCCCACTTACAATTTCATAAAATTAACACTTAATCCATGACATGCAATTAAAGCCATGACTCAAAGGTTACATTCATTTATTCTAGCATACAACTTATGGTTTTCTCCTTAAAATCGAGCATCACAAACCCAAAATTCACAGGTTTGGAACCAAAAAAACTCAACAACCCTACTCCATGAATTTGCTAACACCAAGATAGAAGATTTACATACCTGTAACTCTAGAGGTCAATGGAAACTAACAAAATCACCCTTGAATCCCTCGAACTCGCGACATGGGTGAAGGATTTTGGCCTTCGTTCTTCATTTCTCTCCCTTTCAGCTCTGCTTGTGTCACCCCTGGTTAATATGGTCGACCTTTTTTTGTGTGTTTTGTTAAATCCTCAAATACCCCCTTTAACTTGCTTTGCTCAAATAATGAGTTTAGTCCTCATAAATCTATTTAAGTTTAATCTATAACACACTCGGTAGTAATAGACAGTTCGAGGAAATTCAAAAAAAAACATATTTGTCGTATGCATTTCCTATATGCTCAAAGCCTCTTTTAAAACATTTAAGTTATAGTATCTCGTTAAATAATATCTTAGTTTAAGGTATATATATAATTTATAGAATATAAACATATATATTTTAAATCTCACAAATTAGGGTGTTACACTCCCCTTATTGTTATGCATTCCCTATTGAATTGCAAGGCTTTCTAATGAATCGAACACCTGGGGAAACTCGTCGAGGGAGCTTGAATGGACAAAATAATGAATTAATTAATAGATGAATCCATGCATATCGGCTGATGGGAACTGAGATGAGGAGTTATGCTGTTAGGGTTATGTTTGCCAGGAGAATTGAAAAAGAAAACGATTCGAGGGAAAATTCAAGCTAAGAGGGAGGTTTCGAAATTTTTGGGTGAAATTTTGGAATGAACTTAAAATTAGAGGCAAATTATAATTCTGGGTAGGGGTGAGAAAATAGGTTATCTTATTCCCCGATTAATGCTATACTCTGGAACCGGCAACCAAATTTATTGTAAATACATCACCTTTGGACATATCATTTAATTAGTTAAAAATAACCTATTTAGTTTTGAAAAGTTTTGGTTTTCGGTTTTGTAACGAGTTCTCATTTCTGATAATGAGTTCTCGGTCAAATTATGAGGTATCGGTCAACACTTATGAGTTTTCAGTCAACTTATGAGTTCTCGGTAAACATTTGAGTTCTAGGTTTTTATTGGGGTTTCGGTTTTTTTAATAAGTTTTCGGTTTTTAATGAAGGGTGAATAAGTTAATTGTGTGCCACTAAATGGCATTTTATTCATAGTGATATAAAAGTGATGTTTAATGAATTAAATATAAAGTATCCTATTACAGTATATTATAATAATACCACAATGATTAAGAGTCTTATAAAGTTTAAATTTATAAAACTCAAGTGTCAAGTGTCACAATATGTTATGTTACAATGAAAATCTAGCGAATAAGCGTACTATAAAACTAATGTTTTATAACTCATATATCAAGTTTCCTATTATGGTGTATTACAATAACACCCAAATGGTTAAACGTCATCGAAAGGTTAAAATTATAAGACCCAAGTGTCAAGCGTCATATTAAGTTATGTTATAATAAAACTCTAGCGAATAAGCGTCCTATAAAACATATGTTTTATGACTACAAAATCAAGTGTCCTATTACGGTGTATTATAATAACACCACGATGATTAACCGTCCTATAAAGGTTCAAGTTATAAGACTCAAGTGTCAAGTGTCCTGCTAAGTTATGTTATAATAAAACTCTAGCGAATAAGCGTCCTATAAACCAGATGTTTTATGACTAAAATATCAAATGTCATATTACGGTGTATTATAATAACACCACAATGATTATGCATCTTATAAAGGTTAAAGTTATATGACCATAGTGTAAAATGTCCTATTAAGTTATGTTCTTATATGACTTTGATTAGAAAGGGTCCTATAACACCGAACATTTATGACTTAACAACAAAGTGTCCTATTAAGTTATGTTATAATAAGACATCCAGTGATAAAGTGTCCTATTACATTACCACATAATGGGACACCAACAACTACATGTCTTATAGATTACTTTATTAGGATTTACATTTTAAGTGTCTTATTAGGTTATATGATAATATGACCCCAAAGAATCATCCATCCTATTAAATAACTTTTTAGGACACCGGTTCTATAGCGTATATTGTAAAAGGACCCCAAATATTCATTTGTCCTATTAAATAGTGTTGGTGCATAATGTCAGTAGTTCATAGTCTAGTGTCTGTAATCGAGTCTGTAATGTTAATTGTGTTTTGTTTATGTTTAAGCGAAGTTACTGACAAGTTCGCTTATCAGGCGAACTTGTTAGTCAAGCGAAGTTATGGACAACTTCGCCTGAACATGCCAGGCGAAGTTGTCGTGAATATATATGCTAGGTTACGGCTGGTTTGAGATAATAAGATATAGATCATGATATCGTGTGTAACGTGTAAACCAGAGAGTTTCTTGTAGTCAGTGATTCATATCACGTGTTTCGGTTATAATATAACGTGTTTGTTTATTCGTATCGTGTGTTTGATCTATTCGTGTCTTCTACGCTCGTAACGACCTACGCAGGGATTCCGCACCTACGTAGATCGAGATATCTCGTGTTGATCCATCCAAGGAACCTACAATTGGTATCAGAGCTTCGGCTCGATTGTGTGGTTCGGGATATTCACGCGGGTGTAGAAATCGTCCCGTTTCGACTATTCGCGGGACATGTTTTCTGTGTTTTTGTGTCATTCTTACCTCCTACCATCGTATTCAACCCATTACAACGTCAAAAACCTCGAAAAATCCAGATTCCAGATCTGCAGAAACTTCGTGTTCATCAGGCGAAGTTGCCGTCACTGTTCGTAGGGTTTCAGCGAAGATATAAGGTTAAGCGAAGTTATCCACAACTTCGCCTACTTTCTCAAGTTCGCCTAACTCAAGCGAAGTTCTCTACAACTCCGCCTACCTCCTAAGTTCGCTTACCTCAAGCGAAGTTAAGAATCAGCGAAGTTCTTTAGCGAAGTTAAGACTTAAGCGAAGTTATCCGTAACTTCGCCTACAGTACTTTAAAAAAAAAAAAAATTTCGGGTTTCTTAGTTTTTGAGAAAGATGTCGTCAATTAACATCTCAGAGTTAGTTAAGATGGAAGTAGAAGCAGGATCAGCTACAAAAGCACCAAGGTTGCTGAAGGGAACCGATTTCGTTGCATGGAAGGATCGGTTCGAACAATATGTCAAGTACCAGGATGCGAAAATGTGGGTATGCATCCAGGATGGTTATATTCCACCAACTATGGAGTACGAAGGTCGGGATCAGATCAAAAAGTACAGCAAAATGGAAGATGAAGAGAAAAAGATGTATGAGGCCGAGAGCAAGGCTCATGCTGCTATCACTATGGCTCTTCCACAAGAGATCCTTCATACGTTTAGAAAGTACAAGACAGCAAGAGAGCTTTGGGAAGCTCTTGAGAACCGGTTTGAAGGAAATGTGGGAATCCGTGCTTCGAAGATCAAATTGCTCAAAACCCAGTTCTCAGTCTTCAAGTATTTGAAGAATGAATCTCTAGATGATATCATCACCCGATATTATCATCTGATGACTGAACTGAGCAACTATTCAATTTCTTACCGAGAAGAAGAGATAGTTGAGAAGCTTCTTGATGCTCTACCACCAAAATGGGAGATGTACACGGTGCTGATGAGGGAAGACAAAGACTTTCCCCAATATGATCTGGAAACGGCAGTCAACAAGCTCCGAACCTTTGAGCTTAACATGGTTAGAAAGGAGACACCTACGGATCAGGTTCAAGATCCAGGTATGTATGGTGCTTAAGTCAACTCTAGTTCAGGTTCGAAGACTGAATCAGCTGCCTAATACTCGAAGGGAGAGTCGAGTGCCAACTCATCACATGAGGGGCATGTGTCAGTCAACACGAATGGTGATGTTTGCTTTGTAGCAGGTGGATCTAGTGCTTCTAAACCGCAAGCAAGCAAGAGTAGCTGCTCTCCAAGTCTTCCTAGCAACAACTACTCTAAGATGCCTATGAGTGTCAAATCTGCTGAAGAGCAGGTTGCTCTCTATGCTTCTTTTATTGCATCCTATGAGAACTACATTCAGGGGAAGATTGTTGATCCAGCTATGTTGGATGAAGACTATGACCAGATTGATGCTGATGATATGGAAGAAATGGATCTGCAATGGCAGATGGCTATGATCGTGAGAAGAGTGAAACGGTTTATGAAAATGACTGGAAGAAAGTTTGTCGGTGGAAGGCCAGGGTTTGACAAGACGAAGGTAAGATGCTACAACTGTCAGCAAAATGGCCACTTTGCTAAGGAGTGCAGAAATGAGCGTGTAGAACGTGGTCAAGGCTAGTCTACACAGCATAATGGGGGTAGTAAAGATTATAGTGCTATGATTTCCAGAGAAGATGGTGAATACAACTGGAACCTGCATTCTGAAGAAACTTTCGAACAGGCCAATTTGGCGAAGGTTGAAACTGAAGGAAATGAGAAGGTTACCGGAGAAGAAAAAGCTCTCATGGCAGATGTTAAAGACCAGCTCTCCGAGGTATGTTCTAAACCTACTTGTTCTAAATGTGAAAACTTGTCTGAGCAATTAGCAACTATAACTGATCAGTATGTTGGTTTGGATGCTGAGTTTAAAACTTTGAAAGAAGATCATCACTTTACTAAAGCAAGAGAAAATAACTATAAAGTTAAAATAAAAGCTTGTGAAAAGGATATTAAAAGTCTAAAAGCAAAACTTGCTGAAAAAATACAAGTGATTGATCTAAGCTATGAAGTTTTGGAAGAAAAAACCAAGCTAATAGCTGAAAGAGAAAAACAGATTGCTGATCACCAGGTGAAAGTGGTGGAACTGAATAGAAAACTTGAGCAGTTCAGAAATTCCTCTGCTATTCTTGATCACCTTGTTAGTGATCAAGGTTCCTCTGTTAAGAGGGGAGGAATTGGTTATCATGAGGTTCCACCACCTTATAATCACAATTACACTTTTAATCCTAGTGTTCAGAAATCTGTTGACTTTGAGGTTGTTCAGACAGTTCCAATTCCAGTTACTACTAAAGAACCAGAAGTTAGTAAGCCTGTTGCAAGTGTTAAAATTTCTGCTCCGAGTCCTGTCTCATCTAACTCGGACAAGTCTTCTGAGTCGAGTGAGACAAATCAAGAGGAAGTATTACCAAAAAGTGGAGAGAAAAAGAAAACATCTGAAAAGAAGTCTCCACTAAACCCGTATGTCCCACCATATGTGAGACAAACGGGCAGTAATACAGCCTCAACATCTAAGACAACTTTTGATAAGAAAGTTGAAAACAGATGTTGTTTTAGATGTAATCAATTAGGACATCTTGTTGCTGATTGCCCTCTGAAGCAAAAATTCAGAGGTGTGAGGCCTTTAAAATCTGAGAAAAGTGCTAACAGTAATCAATTTAATGACAAAACTGAAAACCCATTGAATTTCAGAAAATGGACTAATCCAGGTTTTCAAAGAAATAGATCTCAGTTTTTCACTGGTAATGCCCAAACCATAACTAATAATTCATTTAATTCAAGACGGTATGGATGGCCTCATAGACAATCCACAAGAAGGTATCCTGTCAGGACTCACAGAAATAATTATACAGAGACTAACTTTGGAAAGCCAAAGTTCGGGATGTATAGATCCAAGACCAATTGGTCTTGGGTCCCTAGATACTAATCTTTTGCCTTAATCGTGCAGGAACAGTTGAACAGGGCTGCCAATAATCTTTGGGTTGTGGATAGCGGCTGTTCCCGGCACATGACGGGTAACAAATTCTTGTTACACGATTTGAAACCTGTTCAAGGAGGGAGAGTGAGCTTTGCAGGAGAAAGTGGAGGCAAGATTACAGGAATGGGTACGGTGTCTAATGGAAAGATGACTCTAGAAAAAGTAAACTTTGTCGAAGAATTGAAGCACAATTTGCTGAGTGTGTCGCAGATTTGTGATAAGGAGTACACCGTACATTTTACAAAGAATGAGGCGATTGTGTTACATCCTGGTTTTCAGATACCAGAGGAGTGGATTGTGATGAAGGCTCCACGTGAGAGAAATACGTATATTATGGATATGAGGTCGACTGAAATGGCCACGGAAGAATCATGTCTTATGTCAAAAGCGAGCGAATCGGAGTCCGAATTGTGGCATAGGAGAATGGGGCACATTCATCTTCGGAAGATGAACCACATTGTCAAGAATGGACTTGTGCTGGGCGTTCCCTTGAAAAGTTTCAACTTTGAAGACAAATGTCTAGCGTGCAAGAAGGGAAAGCAGCACAAGAAATCCCATCACACCAAGAAGGTCAATTCTATTGTCAGTATTCTAGAATTGCTTCACATGGATCTCTTCGGTCCCGTGAATGCAAAAAGTCTAGGAGGTACTTCTTATTGCTTGGTGATCACTGATGATTACTCACGATATTCGTGGGTATATTTCCTGAAATCAAAAGATGAAACGGCTCAGATGGTGAAGAATTTGATTACCAAAGTTGAGAACGTTATGGATAAAAGGGTTAAGTTCATCAGGAGTGACAATGGAATGGAGTTCAAGAATTTTGAAATGGAGATCTTCTGCCTTCAGAAAGGGATTGAACACCAATACAGCGCTCCGTATACACCGCAACAGAATGGAGTGGCTGAAAGGAAGAATAGAACGTTAATTGAAGGAGCCAGAACTATGCTGGCTGAATCGAAGCTTCCTGTGGTGTTCTGGGTGAAGCTGTTGCTACAGCCTGTTATATCCTGAATAGAGTCTTGACTGTTAAAAGACTAAATAAAACGTGTTATGAGCTTATGCATGGGAGGAAGCCCAACTTGAGTGGTCTTGAACCATTCGGGTCCCCTTGTTCGATTTTAAAGACAAATTCTAAATTTGGTGAAGTAGCCGATGAAGGAATCTTAGTCGGTTATGTTGTTGCGACTCCCAACAGACGTGTCTTTAATACATCGACCGGCAAGGTTGAGGTGGTGTGTAACACCGACATCACAAGTTACAAACCGCCAAAACCAAGCAACGGACCTGCTGAGTTTTTCGACTATGATAGACTTTTTAAGTCTTTTAACATACCGTATAGGGATAGTGCAGAAGAAGAAGAGAGAGTTGCTACGAAGATGATCCTTGATGAGGAAGAAAATCTAGTGCAAAGACAGCTGTTTGATAAATGTCAACCTTCCTCATCAAATGCTAACGATACCCCTGCTGCCTCTCCTGAAGAAGAATTTTTCAATCCGTTTCACTCTCAGCAAGAAACAACCATTGACGAGCTCTCTTCTAACTTGGAAGATAATTTGCATGTCGGTTCTGTTCCGACCACGAGAATTCATAAAGATCACCCTTTGGAGAATGTGATTGGTGATGTGTCCTCCGGTGTACAAACAAGACGTAGCTTGAATGAGCACACCTGTGTTTACACAAGCATTAAGGAGACAGGCATAATCAACGACTGCTTGTACACCTGCTTTATCCGCCAGATTGAACCAAAGAATTACCAAATGGCTCTAAAGGACAGCTCGTGGGTCGAGGCCATGCAAGAAGAGCTGGCTCAATTCAAGAAAATGGAAGTTTGGACTTTGGTTGAAAAACCGAAGCATGTGCATGCGATAGGCACAAAATGGGTTTTTAAGTGCAAGAGAGATGAGAAAGGGATTATTATAAGAAACAAGGCGAGGCTAGTCGTTAAAGGTTTTAATCAACAAGAGGGGATTGATTATAATGAAGTGTTCGCTCCTGTGGCAAGATTGGAAGCCATTAGATTGTTTTTGGCATTTGCTGCTTATAAGAAGATGAAGGTATTTCAGTTGGATGTGAAAAGTGCGTTTCTAAATGGGAAAGTTGATGATGTTGTGTATGTTGAGCAACCTCCGGGTTTTCCTGACCCAGACTTTCCAGACCACGTGTACAAGTTAAGCAAGGCGTTGTATGGACTACATCAGGCACCTCGTGCCTGGTACTCAACTTTATCAGATTACTTGCTTGAAAATGGGTTTGAAAGAGGGAAGATAGATAGCACGTTGTTCTTCAAGAGAGAAGGAAGCTACTTCCTGCTGGTGCAAGTCTACGTGGATGACATTATCTTTGCTGCATCAAAAGTCTCCATGTGTCAAGAGTTTGAGGCCGTCATGAAGAAAAGGTTTGAAATGAGTGCTATGGGTGAACTAACTTTCTTTTTAGGATTGCAGGTTGATCAGAAGAAGGATGGGATGTTCATTCATCAGACCAAGTATGTCCATGATGTGCTCAAACGTTTCAAGATGGAGGATAGCATTCCATTTGATACTCCAATCTGCGTCAACCATAAGTTGGGTGCTGAGACAGACAATGACGCAGATGTGGACCCAACTCAGTATCGGGCTATTATAGGTTCTTTAATGTACTTAACTGCTTCTTGGCCTGACATTATGTTTGCAGTTTGTCTTTGTGCGCGTTTTCAGGCAAACCCAAAGGAATCTCACATGAAGGGTGTGAAGAGGATCTTCCGGTATCTCAAAGGCAAACCGAAGCTGGGGTTGTGGTACGCAAAAGGAGGAGACTTGGAGTTGGTCGCTTACACAGATTCTGATTATGGAGGGTGCAATCAGAGTCGAAAGTCAACTACTGGAGGATGTCAGTTTCTAGGAGGCAGATTAGTGTCCTGGCAATGCAAGAAGCAGACATCAGTCGCCATTTCAACATGTGAGGCAGAATACATGGCAGCATCCAACTGCTGCTCCCAGGTTCTGTGGATTCAACAACAGTTGCGTGTCTATGGTCTGAATTTCTCACTTACTCCTATTTGCATTGATAACACAGCTGCTATCTCAGTAACTAACAATCCCGTGAAGCACAGTAAAACTAAACATATTGACATACGTCATCATTTTATACGGGATTGTGCTGAGAAGAAACTGATTGTGCTTGAAAAGGTGGATACGCTTGATAATTTCGCTGATTTATATACTAAAGCGTTTGACAAATCAAGATTTCAAAACCTTGTTGAGTTGAATGGGATGATCAATCCCGAGTAACCATGCTTTTTGTACATATTAAAAAAAAAGAAAAAAAAAACGTCACTATCGCTTAGAACAATGTCGGTTACCTCAGTTTGATGGACATGTCTTAGGATATGTTTGGTCCTCATTTCTACTTGTAGAATATGAGGATAGCCATTAACCAGACGACTGAAAGTGACCGGGGCGGTTTATGATGAGTTTTCATTCTTTCGCTTAAAATTAGTTGATCATACTTAGTTAGAAGGACACATACTAGTATGTGGTCGGTCCAGCTGATCCATTGGATCTTCGGGATAGCCGTTGACCTGAAGACTTTGATTTGGTCGGGGCGATAGAAGTTAAATTTTTCTTTAAGGGAAATGAAATTATTTTTCGAGTCTACTACTTCGTAAGAAGTTCGTTTGCTATGTTTAACAGAAAATTGATCCAACCTTGGAAAATGATAGATATACTGATTCTGTGTGCTTAACTAGTGAAGTTATTAGGCTTAAAAGGCTTAAGAACAGTCATTGTATGTCATGGTAGCTTTTTATGGTGCGTAAAAGTAGATGTGATACAAACTAAATCTACTCGATTTTATGTGGAAACTCCTTAAGAGTTTTGCATGTCTTCATATATATCTTTCCGAATGATAGGCAGAAAAGCGATTACCCAGTCATACACGAGCCTGTTAGTGTTCTGATTCTCGTGAAGAAAGCGTGTCAAGAGACTGCAGTGATCCAGATTCGGGACTTGCAGTTGTTCTCTATGTGTTTGTTAAAAAAAAAAAAAAAAATTAAGTCATTGAGACATTCTTTAAATGTCAATCATGATGTAAGAAAGAGAACGGGAAGCAGAGTCTAAAGATCGAAGAATACTTACAACTTAATCAGACACTACGGGTCGAAGTCAATTCGGGGTGACTTGGGGAAAGCCAAATACGCTTTGAGAATAGATAGGAGGCATCATAATCTCTGAGTTGTTGCCCACTTAAATTTTGAGCTTAATTGAACTTAACTCGTATCACAGAAACGATGAAAACCATCTTAAGTTATTTACCTGCCTACAACCTGTTTCTTTATGTCATAATACAGCTAAACACGGATCCATGTGACAGTCACGTAATTAGTATGATTCCTGTTCGGATCTTTTCTAAAACGTAGTAGTCCCTGTCGAGACTGAAATTTGATCCCTTGTACTTTAATTTTTAAAAGTTTTTCGTAATTAGGTAGTTTTATGATTTTATAACTGGTTACTTGGACTTGATCGTGTCATTTAATTCTTAAAGGGAAGTTTTTAAAACTTAATTGCAAATTGTTCAAATTATAGGGGTTGATTTTGTAAAATTTGATAAATCGGCGAACTTGTGAATAACTTCGCCCGAGGCGAAGTTATCCACAACTTCGCCTGTATAAATCCGCTCCTATATAAAGGAATTTTTAAGGTCAACAGTTTCATAATTTTCAAAACCAGTGAACTTATCCGATTAACCAGCGAACTTGTCTTTCGATTTCATCTTTGTTCTTTTTCTCAGTTTCCGTTATCGATTTAAGGTTCGTAGTGTCGTCATAGCTAATAATCTTTGTCATTGTTGTTAATCCTAGGTTGTTTCGACCCCCGGTTAGTGACCTCGGACGTTCGATCCTTAAACCCGGTTTCATACTTGTTTTAACGTGGTCGTTCACACATTCATCGTCTAGATAACCATAATATCATGTTTTCCGGATTCCTTAATCACGAAATCACCAACTGCACGTTGTTTCGTAAACCTAACAGTCGCCGTTTCAGATTCAGGCGAACTTAAGGATTAGGCGAAGTTATCCGCAACTTCGCCTGAGGTTTAACTTCGCCTGAGGCGATGTTGTGGTGAGGCGAAGTTATCATTAACTTCGCCTGGACCTTTTTACGTATTAGTTATTAGACGAACTTAAAGATGAAGCGAAGTTGTTCCTAACTTCGCCCCACCTATAACTTCGCCTATACAGATTTTATCACAACTTCGCTCATGGTAACAAGCGAACTTGTGTTATGCTTTAACGTTTATCTAACTTGGTTCGTTTGTTGCAGATATGGCTGCTGTTGCTGGTGCTGGAGGTGCTGGTGGCGATGACGGGGGAGATAACCAGAGACAATTCTTCCCTGGGCATAATATGTATATTACGTTAGACCCAGATGCGAGTGGTGTGGAGGATTACCGCGAAATCATCACTTTCCTCCTTCGCTCGCGGATATTCCACGCGATCACAACTACTCTGCCGATATCCTTACCCAATATTGAGGATTTTTGGCAGACGGTGGAATACGATTGCCGCGTTGAGCCCCCGGTTATGCGAGCAACCGTCAACAATCAAGAAGTTCAGTTCTCTTCTGAACAAATCCGGGCGGCTTTACGTTTCGGGAATAAGACCAGGGATGACCCGACGGACTTTGTGGCTCCTTTCCGAGATGGAGCGTTTTTACGAATGGACTATTCGGGCCCGTTGGGCGATACACAACGAAGGAAGGGTTTCCTACTCGATCAGTGGCGCTTCCTCATGCACGTAATGATTGTCTGCATGTCAGGGAGGAAGGCGGGTACTGACGGGATGGGTGCGACCATGCAGTCGGCGATGACTGCTCTGACTTATAACAAACGTTATAGCTTCAGTCAGATGGTCTTCTATGAGATCGATAGACAAAGACGGGCAGTGGCACGTGAGAGGTTCATTATGTATCCAAGATTCATCCAGATGATCTTGAACCATGTGGCTCCAAATCTACCTCAGCGCCGCCCGATCAGATACGTGGAGAGTGTGAACAAACGTATCTTCGCTCAGTGTAGGACATCGAGCGCGAGGAGCAAACCTGAGCTCCGTCCCAGGCATACTCCACTCTTTGGGTATTTAATCAACCCGGAGTATGTTCCTGCCAATGAGGACGAGTTCAGAGACCCTCAACCACAACAGGCAGGAGCACCTCAACATATACCTGCTGCGCCTGTTGTGTCACGAGAGGAGAACATAGACCTTGATGAAGTGTTTGGAGGTCAAGGCTACTTCGATATGGACCGAGTTGATCCTCAAGAAGATGTACAGGTCTCGGTAGCACAAGTTTCGAGGATGGATGTTACTAGAGCAGCTACGACGGTGGCTGACTCAGATTTTGATGAAGTAATGGATGAGGCAAGACGTATGATGGTAACTCGAGAAAGAACGTATGGGAAGAGAAAGAGGACGGATGACGACAGTGAGTCAGAAGAAGAAGAAGACATTCATAAGTTGATCAGACGTTCAAGAAGGGACAGGACAGGTGCAGGTATGGGAGCAGGTGAGAGTTCAAGAGTCGTACGTTTCGCTCCGCCCGCACTGTCAGGTATGTCAATTGTCCCTACACCATTACAGGTCACAAGGCCAAGCGCCACGGACGTTCCCGTGGTGGCTACATCATCATCTGTTGGCCTCCCATCTATCACTACTTTCCAGCTGACGACTCCGGAGATTGTGTCTTTACCACCTCCAACTCTTACTCCTTCAGAGGTGGTTGCACAATTTGTTGAGTCGACAGTCGTTGCAACTGCAGGGTTGTCGGTCACGATACCACCTGCGGTTACGTCCACAGCTACTTCTGATGTCCCGGTTTCATCGGAAATCCCTCCTCAGTACACTCACGATTTATCGCATATGAGGTTCGATTTCGATGCAACCCTATCAGACTCGGAAAGAATAGCCGCACTTGAACGGGTCGTGGCAGAACAATCAAGGGTGAATCTTATCCAGACCCAGGCTATTCAGCGCCTAGTAGCAGAAAATCAACTACAGTCGTCCCTCCTGGTTGAACATGGAAAAATTATAGATGCTATGAAGGAGTTCTTGGCATCTCAGGGGGAGACGAGCTGTAAAGGCGACGAGCTCAGGACAAAGAAGAAGAATGACAGAGACGATGATCCCAATGCATCGAAAGGTGCAGGTGGTGAGTTGCCAAGAACTACTCAAGCTCTTGGGACTTCCACAGCTCAGGGGGAGTCTGCAAGCGCAGCTGGCGGTTCTGGTGGTGATGAGGTGGTGTTGGTAGATGACGAGGAGATGGGAGATGATGTGATCGATGCCTTGAAGGAATTAGATGATGATATGTTGGATGATGAATTTATGTGTGAAGATGATGTTCTACCAGTCGAAGAGATTGAAAAGATTGGTGCAGAAATTGTGATAGAAGATGATGTTGAAGAGGGTGAAATAGTTGAGGAAAATGTTGAACACGAGATCCTTGAAGTTGAAAAGTCAGATGTATGTCAAGATACAGTAGGTGTTGATACAGAATGGGAGGAGCAGCCTAGATGGAAGGAAGGCTATGCTCATTGGTTTATAAAAACTAAGAAGCCTGCTGTTCCAACCATGTTCAAGAAAAGTTATAATATCAAAGGCTATGCTGAATCAAAGAAAGGAATTATCTGTTGGCTATATGATGAACAGTTAAAAGTGTTCGTGGTGAAAAGATATGATGGGATCCAATACTTTAAGAGGACGTTGAGATCTCTCAATACATTGCCTGAATGTGAGGTGAAGGATTTGGCTAGATTGGGGTTGATTAATAGAAGCGACGACAACATGGCCAGAGTTATTGGGAAGATCGTGTGGAAAGAAAGTATTAAAGAAAAGAAGTTTGAGTTATTAAAGCCACGGAAGGGAAAGCTAGTGGAAGATAAGGAAAGAGGAATGAGAGCAGATGGCAAGCCATGGATGGTAATGAAGTACAAACCGATTCGATGCATGAAAGAGGTTCCAATGAAGACTATGCCTCAAGATGTGTTGAAAGATCTTAAATGGTGGTATGTTGATTGCCAGACTGCTGAAGCCGTGATGGAAGACGAAGACGAACAAGAAGTGCTAAGAGTGTATGATCCGATGCATCTTGTTAATTTATCGAAAGCTGATCTGCAGGTGTTAAATGAAAAGAAGATATTTTATATTCCTGCTTGGAAAGACGAAGCGAGGAAATATCAGCGAGTAGTCACGGTATGCGTGAGAGAAGGAGTACATGCATGAAGACCAAGAGATTGAAGATTACAGGACACGTGCTTGAAGATCAAGACATGAAGCTACTGCCAAGGGGGAGTCTGTTGGTGCATAATGTCAGTAGTTCATAGTCTAGTGTCTGTAATCGAGTCTGTAATGTTAATTGTGTTTTTTTTATGTTTAAGCGAAGTTACTGACAAGTTCGCTTATCAGGCGAACTTGTTAGTCAAGCGAAGTTATGGACAACTTCGCCTGAACATGCCAGGCGAAGTTGTCGTGAATATATATGCTAGGTTACGGCTGGTTTGAGATAATAAGATATAGATCGTGATATCGTGTGTAACGTGTAAACCAGAGAGTTTCTTGTAGTCAGTGATTCATATCACGTGTTTCGGTTATAATATAACATGTTTGTTTATTCGTATCGTGTGTTTGATCTATTCGTGTCTTCTACGCTCGTAACGACCTACGCAGGGATTCCGCACCTACGTAGATCGAGATATCTCGTGTTGATCCATCCAGGGAACCTACAAATAGATTTTAGGACTCTATTTTACAAGTGTCCCACACAAAAGGTCCTAAAAAGCCCTTTTTGTTGTAGTGTTGGAGTTTGATTATCTCCAATATCATAAACCTGTTATTAAAATATTAAGAGCCAATACACAATCGTATTACACATCTTTCGGTTAACTATATTTATAAGTTTGAATCAAATTACAACCTTAATAGAAATGGAACCGGATGACTGGAAGTCATAAATAGATGCTCCCAATGTAACAGAATTAGAATTTGATTGCTGATAAGACAAAAATGGAAAATCAACATATGTTAGGTGAAATAATTATAAAATTAAATTTAGTAACAAATTAACATTCAGATTATATTATTACTAAACGACCATTAAACCTTTTCTGTAACTCAGTGATAATATTGGTGTCATCAGTAAGCTTGTTTATACCATAGTCCTCGACAATGTTTCTGAGGTTGAAATCTGCCACATCGACCTTAAAGGCGAATATCATTTCTAACAGACAATCCAACTCAGCAGGGAATCCATCATATTCCACATTATTCTGTAATAAAATTAGATGACAAAGAAACAAATAAAATATTAATCATTGTTAAATTTACAATCTCTTATATAGATGACAATGTATAAATAACCAAACGGATAATTTGAAAACAAACCTCATTTTGAGAATCAATCAATTCTTTTGATGTTTTCTTAGTCAACATTTTAGCATCTCTATCAAACAGAGTCAATGACACAACTCCAGTGGAATCCTGCACCCTTATCTTGATCTTGAACCTACAAAATTTTATAAATAGGTAAATAGCAAGAAAAACATATACTTTTACAATGCACTAATTACACATTTGAATTTTAATTCATCAAATACCTAGGTGTAGGGATAACACCTAAAACATTGCATCTTATTGTTTTGCATTCATACTCCTTTCCACCTTCATCATTATTTTCCATGAGCTTACGGCTACAAGTATTACAACCAATGTAATACCATTCCGTATCTGGGCAGATTGCCTTAATTGTACCTAGGATAATGATACTCTTAGGCTGCATTATAGTACAAAACCACTTAATAAATACTCAATTATGATTGAAAGATAATTATGTTAAAAGATAGATTGTAATAAATAACTTACAAATATAATGGTACAAATATCACCGATGTTAAAAAAAATATGTTGCTCTCAAAAACTCATCATCAACAAACGACAACATCTTCACCGGAATCGGTTTACGAACAGAAACATCATTGCCAGTTAGCAGATCCACCAAACTACAATTTTAAAATTTAATGAATTTAGGATTAAGTAACATAATATGAAATTTAAAAACTAAATACATAATATTGGTTTAATAATATACATGTTTTTGTATTCTTCTATTTCAAATAAAAAGTCGTTTATAAAGAAACGGCTAACATTAGATCCAAAAGAATTCGACACATACGCTTTCTCTACAAAAATGAAAATTATACAACGATACATTAGTTTAATTTAGTGACATGTTAAAACACAAGAAACTTTAAAACATTAGACATAGTTACCTTTACCATCAGAACCGGTGTAATACTTAACCCTACCAAACTGCAGTACAATAATGGCATGGTCTTCATCAAAATTTTCAATTACATATTTGGAGAGCTCAGACACATAATGATCCCATAGTATCAGATAAACACAATTTCCTCTGAAATTACAGAAGTGTTGAAAACAGTGACAAGTAAAAGGTTTATTAAAAAAATATGTAATCAGATGTTACTTGTAATAGTAATACCGTAAATCAGATATCTCCATTGTACGTTTGTTTTTGTCCTTGACGTTTGAAGCATTGCTCTTGAACACATGAACCACGTGACCAATAATATCTAACACAAAGACAAAGGTATAATTAAATAATTAATAGACTTAATGGAAATCTAATGCTAAAATTGTAAATAAATTTAATTATTATGTCAGAAAATTATTTTACACCAACTGTAGATTTCAATGAAATATTTTTATTGATTAGTGATTCAAAAGAAACCATCTTAAAACCAAACAGACGACCATCAAACTCCTGACATGAATTCACATGTGTGTTTGGTCCCAACACCAATTTGTTGGAACAGTTAATCACACGGTAGTTCGATCCATTTAAACCAACGCTCGGATTTACTATAGTGAGAGTTGAGCTTTCCTTGAGGAATCTTTTGAATCTAAAGATCTCCTGTTTGTAAACGGTTTCTTGGATTCGATTCTCCTGTCATTAAAGGAAAAATAAATATGAGAATTACAATTAAAAGCCAATCAATAATTAGATACAGATTCATAATTAGATACGTACATTTTCATCCATGAGCACCGTTTCGATAAGAAAATCCTCATTCACATTTTTATTGTCTTTTATGCTCCACAGTCTTATAACTCTGACCTTCAGAGTTGATGGTGATGTTTTTAGAACATCAATCTCATTAAGCATTGTAAATTTTTGAGCTTGCATTGTCCTATGAATAAAATAAAAAAATAAAAGATTAAAATAAATTATTTGAAACATAAACAAAGTGGAGGATCTTACATTGTTGAAGAATTAATAATTATGAAAAGTATGATAATGGCTTATGTGAGAACGACGGATATTTATATTGTAGAATGTAGAAAATAAAAATTTTGGTAAACGTATTATGTTTAGAAAGTTTCTAAATAAAATTTGAATATATTTTAAGCGGTTTATTGAAATTACTTATTCCAAAAATAACCGATTGATTATATTAAAAATTTCTATCTAAATTTTTAAATATTTAAGGTAACTGAAATCATAAAACCTTCTGGAATAAAAAAAATTAAGGTATTTAAGGTAATAAAATAAAAATATTTAATACAATTAAACGGGTTTATTATAATCTTAACAAAACTAAAAATTCACAATTATGATTTAGAAACGTTACTAAACTTATAATGTTAACAAAATTAAAAGTTTCTGTTATTGGTTTAAACTAAAAATAATTTGGACGGAAATAAAATTAGAACGGAAATTAGCCGGAAATAAAAATATAAAGATTTGCAGAACAAAAATATAAAAAACAGGTTAGCCGGAAAAATTAATAATTGGACAAAGAAAAAGAATTATAAATTTAACATAAATATATCCAGATTATATTGAACGGAAATTAGCCGGAAATTAAAATATAAAGTTTTGAGTAACAAAACTATAAGAACAAGTTAACCGGAGAGTTTTAATACTTGAACAAACAAAACAATTACAATTTTAAAATAAAAAATACCAAAAATCGATCAGGTATAAAGTATTGAAGGATTGTTAATTAACTTCTTAAAATTCACTAATTCAATAAACAAAAAAAAATACAAAATTTCATAAAATTAAGAAGAATTTCGTAGGATATAAACTCCTTAAAATAAAATAAGCAAAATAATAAATAATTGACCGGAAAAACTCAGATAAAATAAAATATGTGTATAACAGATTGGCCGGAAAAACTAAAAATTTGTTAAATTAACTATTTGTAATTGCAAAATTGGATTTTTAGTTACCTTGAATATGATCATCGGAGAATCAATTCCAAGGATTGGATCGGAGAATCAATCATCGGAGTATCCGAACGTCAGAATTAGGGCTCATATTGTTGGTAAACACTCTACAGGTTCCATGGTGGATCTGAACGACGGATGTAGGTGTAACACCCGTTAATTTTCAGTTCAAAGACTTAAAGTTTGTAGAGGATGTACATCTCTAGGGATTGATCCGACATTCCTCGGAAACCTTCTCGTTATCCCGGTTCTTTAAATCATTTAACTTTCCTCTTAAGTGACATATTCTTCAAGTAGAAGGGGCCATGGTGTAAATTTGATATTATATCACAAGAAATGATTCAAGATGAATCATTCAACCACTCCTCCACTTCTCCTTGTCCCCCACTTACATTCTTTCCTTCTTTCTTTTCTTCCTTGTCTGATTGGAATGCAAGAGCAATCAAACAACCCCATTATTCTTTTGTCAATCCATTATTAAAGTGTATAACCCCACCTACTATATTTCTTTCTTTTCCCTTGTGTCCGATCAACATTTGTGCAGCCTCCCCACCTGCAGTTTTCTTTTGTGCAACCAATATTAGGGTGTAAAACTTCAAGTGAAGGTTAGCCCCATGTTTCCCCAAGTCTTTTACACCTTAATTGATCATTATAACTCCCTTATTGATCGTTAAATCGCTTGTTTTAAGCTTACCGGGTGGCTGTCCAAATTATCAATTCCGGGACTGTTTTGGTTGAGGTTTTTGCACCAAAATATTCCTAGGTATGTCTAATATAACATACTTTAAAATCATGTTCATTGGTGTTTGTTAGATTGGTCAACTAGTTGTAGATTGAAAACTAGTTTTCGGTTGTCTAGAATGGTGTTTGGTTGCGTTTAACGCGGGGGATGAAATAAGTGATGACCAATTCAGTTCGTATAGCTTTGGTTTAATGTACGGGCTGTTGGAAAATGATTTTTATAATTATTGGGGCTGAATTGGTTGTCGGTTACTCAAACGAATCGGTACAACGCGTATTTGCGTTTATTGAATAGTTGGTGCGTTGAACTTGCGAGTTACCGAACCCTTTGACTCGTGTAGCGTCGTGTGGACTTATTGACTGTGAATTCATCATATTGGGTCCACATGGGGCTGAGTTGGATGTTAATAGCCTAACCGACTCTTAAACGTGCGTGTTAGTATCACATAGTGCTTCCCGGAGCAAATTGGGAATTCTTTGTTCCCGGGAGTATCTAAGGGTCGTGTGGGTATAAGTAAGGCTCAGGAGCTATTATGAATGAGATTGATGAGGTCGAGGCCTTAGGTGCTCGAACCGTGTAAGAACGTCCCGTAGGATAAACGAGTCCTTTCGGTGTCGTTAGTAATGATTGTATATAAACCGACAGGCGTTTGAGTTGTGGGGATACTTAGGGATTCTCTAGCTCGTGGTGTACCCGTGCCTCGTGTCAGGTGAGTTCATGATGCCCCTTTTAACTCTTTTTAAGTTTTTGGGCTAGCATGTACACTTAAACGATGTTGTTTGAAGAACCGTTTAAATTATTTTGCATAGGCTTATTTATATAGGATAGGCCTTGAAATGATAATACTGAATGATGTATGGATGTGTATGTATATATATTATTGAATGGCCAATAATTGGCGAATGATGTAGTCGTTATCGATTAGGGATGTTACGCATGCCTACTTCGTGTTTGCACGCGTTGATGGAATGTTACGTGTTGGGGTTGTACGTTTTCTCGGCCCTGAATGTTATTATTGAATGTTATATATATATATATATATATATATATATATATATATATATATATATTTATATGTATAGGAAAGCTTGTATAGAGATGTTTTCACATAAGGATGATTACCTATTATTATTGCTGACATGATTTTTCTGCAGAAGCTACCGTAGCTTACGGTGGTCTCTAATGATGGGAATACAAGATTTTTTTTATTATTATATTTAAAGATGTCTTTATTTAAACTTGAACTCACTCAACTTAAGCTGACTTTGTGTGCATGTTAGTGTGAGTTTCAGGTAAGGGAAGGATGCTTACCGCTTGGACGTGCTCGAAACTACTCGGTCGGTTGAAGGCATACTTAGTCGGAAGCTTTAATAATATTAAACATCCTCTTTTAATGTTTTATTAACTACATTTTAATCTGATTTTGGGAATTTGTGTTATAAATCATGTTTTCCGCTGAACATATACTCTGAATTGGTTATTTTAATGGAATGAGTTGTTTTAAGTTTAGCTATTTTGTAAATATCGTGTATGAGTACCAACTGTGGGACCACCGGGAGTCGGGGTTTTAAAGGTTGGTATCAGAGCCATGGTTCGAAGGATCCGAGCATCCCCGAATGCTTGGACTCGAACTGTAAGAAAAGAGACCAGTATGCCCACCGCGAGTAGCTACACGCCAAGAGGTAACTTTAAATTATTTAGTCATTTAATACTACCTAGGCTTCGATCCAAGTGAATAAGTATTGTTATTATGCAATTATTTAATTGATTATTTATATTAAAAGGGGGTATCCTTACCTTGAAATATATATATATATATATATGTATATTTCTCAACTAGCGTAAGTAAAGCTATGTAGGTTACTATAAGTAAAGTATGGAAAGTGATATATGCTAGCTAAATTTCTAGGGATACGAATAATAAAATAGGTGTACGTGCAAATATGTGTATAATTGCGTAAATACTAACATAAATAAAGTCATGAACGGAAGTAGTTAGGACAAGAAAAGTATTTTGTCTAGTTAACCACAACTGGCCATTGTTGTTAACCAACATCTTACTAATCTTGTACTAAATGGTCCCCGTAGTATCGTTGTTTATGTCGTTATAGAATAATTGGGTTTAAGAATCATGTTAAAAAAATATAAATAGATATATATATACACGACGTGTGAATACAGAGCATACATATTTCAAGTCTTAGACCTTAATTATAATCGTATAAATAAACCATTGGAATACTTTCCAATACATCTAATACAACAAAATGTCTGTAAAGAAAATTATATGATAAAAGAATCGATAGTAGGACAACAGGATGCTGCCTATGATATCTAGCCTTATCTAAAGTATTTTGACTGTTATCAAGATTCCAAACACTTTACAGAAAAGGTGACTGATTACTTCGACGTTTTCTGCCACTAAAGGTTTAGCACGTATAGCAATAACACTATCATTGCAAACTAATTGTTAGATAGCAGAAATTTCTACAACAATAACCTTATCACTTTAATGTTGATCACAGTAAAGAAACTGTTCTCAAAGAGTATCGTAGAAGCTTTAATCAATCATGATGAGCAAACCTAGAAGTCTCTATTTAAGCAACTCACTACTGAAGCTAAAACGTCAAACCAACCAAATTCCCTGCATAGCTCATACCCAAAACAATCTATATTCAATATGATGGCAAGTCGTCAGCCCTCTACTCAATCAGCTGCTGAATCCTCAAACGCAGCAGGGATACGTGCACAGAACGAAGACCACCCATTCCTTCAATTTGAGGATTTTCATGCCTACGTAAGATATCAATTCCTCAAAGAAATAAATGTCAAAACTATTAATAGTATTGACTGGAAGCAAATACGAACAATCGACCCACATAATCGATTGGCAAGTTTGCTACCAATGGATACGCCATGGCATCGATTCTTCGATATCCTAGAACCTTCATACAACGAACTCGTATATGAATTCTGGTCTACGTTTTATTTTGCACCTCGCAAAAATCTTACTAGTCCATCTATGCACTTTAGACTCGAGGGACGGAAAGTTCAGATGTCACTAACCGAATTCGCTTTACGCTTGGGTATTTATTCTGCGGATGAGGTTAACTCATATATATTTACAGAAGCTCTAACCGACATTCCCGCTCATATACATGATTATTGGAGCATGCATTCAACAAAAGAATAGGGTTCAAATAATTACTCTACTTCTTATATTGATCCTTTGTATCAATATATGCACCTTGTTATTGCTAACATGATCAGAGAGCTTACGACTAACTTACAAAGGGTTGAACTACGACTAACTTACAAAGGGTTAGTTCAACCGACCTCTTTCTTCTTCACAGTATATTCGAGTCAGTTCCATGTAATATTGTTTATTTTCTTGCTATGAACTTTGAGCAATATAAACAAAATCGATATCCGAAAAACCTCTTTGGAGGATCATAGATAACCAGGCTAGCCAAATCCTTAGATATTTTAACCGATCAGGTTATCCAAGTATTATCTCCACCAAGACAACCTGGATATGTAGGTGTTGAAGATATCAAGATAATTCCTGATTTCTTACAACCTGAGATTGCCCCACTTTTCTTAGAAAGTACCACACCTCAAAAATTGCAACAGGAATTGATGCAGTTTCCTCCATCATCATATTACCGACATGATTTACGGTCACAGTTACCATCTGTGATTGAACATGTTTCAATCAACAAACCTCAGACACACCATGATCAACCACAAACACCTAGCTTCTACCAGTCGCTTTCACTCTTATTGTCCGAGCAAGGAATAATACCACCATTCTTTTTCGATGAAAACATGTTAATTCAAGACATGACAACGACAGACCAACCTCTGTCACCATTATGGCAACAACAAAATCCTCCACAACCGACAGATCATCAGGAACAACCACAACCATCCAACGAAGAAGCCGGACCAAATACGGTACCTCCGGTAAACCCGTCTCCAGACCAAACGAGGATAGACAGAGCCAGAACGGTTGAACAGGTCAGGAGGATGGCCTTGAAAATTGAATGGCTAAAACAAAGGAATAGGTGGCAGGAAGAAATGTTAAGGCGGATAGCTAATACTATTTCCATACAGATCCCTTCACTACCTCCACCTATCGAAATTGACTCTGGGTCTGAATCTGACCCTGATTCTGATAAAGACTAAGTTATATGCAGACACTGGTCTTTTACCGGCAGACCCTAAAGAACTGGAATGCATTCACTTGATTTCAATTTCCTTTGTTGTTTACAATTTGCAAAACCTAGGTTGCCTCCATAACTTAGGGAGAGAATTTTTCTCTTAAGCAATGAGGTGAGGAAAAAGTGGCGCCAAGAGGAGCAAAGGCCACCATTCTATGGAATTTCTAAAAGTGCTATGAAAAGGAGAACAAAAAGGTATGAACGATGTATGGGATGTGGGAACTAGTCTCACGAGGGAAGGTGTAGAAAGAGTCAAACTCAATCCCGTTATGAGTATACTGAACCGATAAGGATGGGCGCTATTAGGTATAAAACCGAACGGTCCATTAGAATCGGGAGTCATGCTCACCACATGATTGAGGAAGAATTGACCACATCTTGAACAAAACTGGTCTTAACGATCTGACCTTAAAAGAGTCACTCGGTTTGTAAAAGGGGGAAATTGGCCGTCCCCTGGAATCGAACCCGGGTCTAGGCCAAATCCCATCCTCTTTCGCGCACTAGCCAACCATTGGGCTAAGTGCCTAGTGTTGTTATATAATCTCTTTCATTAATTATAAGTACATATGTTTTTATATATAACAAATCATATCAAATAAGAAGTTTTATGTTTCTTATACAAACACGTCCGGAAGTTCGAAAGATATTAATTTAAAGGTATGTGAACGGAAAAATATAGGAAATGCTACAAATGGTTATAAGTACGAACTCTGAGGGAGTCGAGCAAAGTAAATGGTAGGAAGAAACCTACCAGAAAGTCGGAAAAAGGAAATATGAAATGAAAGTAATTCCGATCATAGTATCATAAAGTAAATGTTAAGGAATAAGCTAGAGAATAACAATATTGGCAAATATAAATATATATATATATATATATATATATATATATATATATATATATATATATATATATCTCAATACAGAAAGTGCCCGATGAGCTCGCTGGGATCCATCCTACTTTTCACGTGTCTCATTTGAGGAAATGTTTTGCAGGAAAGGAGGCCCATGTGCCTCTAGGTGATATTGAGCTCGATAGTAAGTTGAACTACATTGAGGAACCTATCGCTATTCTTGAGCGTCAGGAAAAGCGTTTGAGGAATAAGGTGGTTAGGCAGGTTAAGGTGCAATGAAAGCACCGTAAGGATTCCGAGGCTACTTGGGAGTCCGAAGATGAGATGATGAAACTCTATCCGCAGTTGTTCCTGTCGCATCGGGATTCGAGGACGAATCCCATTGTAAGGGGGGTGGACTTGTAACACCCGTTAATTTTCAGTTCAAAGACTTAAAGTTTGTAGAGGATGTACATCTCTCGGGATTGATCCGACATTCCTCGGAAACCTTCTCGTTATCCCGGTTCTTTAAATCATTTAACTTTCCTCTTAAGTGACATATTCTTCAAGTAGAAGGGGCCATGGTGTAAATTTGATATTATATCACAAGAAATGATTCAAGATGAATCATTCAACCACTCCTCCACTTCTCCTTGTCCCCCACTTACATTCTTTCCTTCTTTCTTTTCTTCCTTGTCTGATTGGAATGCAAGAGCAATCAAACAACCCCATTATTCTTTTGTCAATCCATTATTAAAGTGTATAACCCCACCTACTATATTTCTTTCTTTTCCCTTGTGTCCGATCAACATTTGTGCAGCCTCCCCACCTGCAGTTTTCTTTTGTGCAACCAATATTAGGGTGTAAAACTTCAAGTGAAGGTTAGCCCCATGTTTCCCCAAGTCTTTTACACCTTAATTGATCATTATAACTCGCTTATTGATCGTTAAATCGCTTGTTTTAAGCTTACCGGGTGGCTGTCCAAATTATCAATTCCGGGACTGTTTTGGTTGAGGTTTTTGCACCAAAATCTTCCTAGGTATGTCTAATATAACATACTTTAAAATCATGTTCATTGGTGTTCGTTAGATTGGTCAACTAGTTGTAGATTGAAAACTAGTTTTCGGTTGTCTAGAATGGTGTTTGGTTGCGTTTAACGCGGGGGATGAAATAAGTGATGACCAATTCAGTTCGTATAGCTTTGGTTTAATGTACGGGCTCTTGGAAAATGATTTTTATAATTATTGGGGCTGAATTGGTTGTCGGTTACTCAAACGGATCGGTACAACGCGTATTTGCGTTTATTGAATAGTTGGTGCGTTGAACTTGCGAGTTACCGAACCCTTTGACTCGTGTAGCGTCATGTGGACTTATTGACTGTGAATTCATCATATTGGGTCCACATGGGGCTGAGTTGGATGTTAATAGCCTAACCGACTCTTAAACGTGCGTGTTAGTATCACATAGTGCTTCCGGGAGCAAATTGGGAATTCTTTGTTCCCGGAAGTATCTAAGGGTCGTGTGGGTATAAGTAAGGCTCGGGAGCTGTTATGAATGAGATTGATGAGGTCGAGGCCTTAGGTACTCGAACCGTGTAAGAACGTCCCGTAGGATAAACGAGTCCTTTCGGTGTCGTTAGTAATGATTGTATATAAACCGACAGGCGTTTGAGTTGTGGGGATACTTAGGGATTCTCTAGCTCGTGGTGTACCCGTGCCTCGTGTCAGGTGAGTTCATGATGCCCCTTTTAACTCTTTTTAAGTTTTTGGGCTAGCATGTACACTTAAACGATGTTGCTTGAAGAACCGTTTAAATTATTTTGCATAGGCTTATTTATATAGGATAGGCCTTGAAATGATAATACTGAATGATGTATGGATGTGTATGTATATATATTATTGAATGGCCAATAATTGGCGAATGATGTAGTCGTTATCGATTAGGGATGTTACGCATGCCTACTTCGTGTTTGCACGCGTTGATGGAATGTTACGTGTTGGGGTTGTACGTTTTCTCGGCCCTGAATGTTATTATTGAATGTTATATATATATATATATATATATATATATATATATATATATATTTATATGTATAGGAAAGCTTGTATAGAGATGTTTTCACATAAGGATGATTACCTATTATTATTGCTGACATGATTTTTCTGCAGAAGCTACCGTAGCTTACGGTGGTCTCTAATGATGGGAATACAAGATTTTTTTTATTATTATATTTAAAGATGTCATTTATTTAAACTTGAACTCACTCAACTTAAGCTGACTTTGTGTCCATGTTAGTGTGAGTTTCAGGTAAGGGAAGGATGCTTACCCCTTGGACGTGCTCGAGACTACTCGGTCGGTTGAAGGCATACTTAGTCGGAAGCTTTAATAATATTAAACATCCTCTTTTAATGTTTTATTAACTACATTTTAATCTGATTTTGGGAATTTGTGTTATAAATCATGTTTTCCGCTGAACATATACTCTGAATTGGTTATTTTAATGGAATGAGTTGTTTTAAGTTTAGGTATTTTGTAAATATCGTGTATGAGTACCAACTGTGGGACCACCGGGAGTCGGGGTTTTACAGTAGGATTCGTATATTGATCGGGAAGTTACACACAAAATCATTGGTGGAATTGATTGTAGATCTCACCGGCGGAATTAGGGTTCGTTAATCATCAGGAGAGTAAAGAGAGAATCGGTGGCTGCATCAATATTATTTGACCAAAATTAACCGGCTTTTGTTATTTTGGGTGTTTGGTGAGCAGGACACGTGACACAATATTAGACTTTATGAGAATGGTAACTTGATGACTGGATTGCACATGTGGACAGCCTAGATGAAGGCCATGTGTCCACATTGTATTGCTTTAATAGTATTTAAAGATGGAGAAAGTGAATACGGTGTTGTTAGTTATCTAACCTTAGACACAAAACCATCAAAACTACATAGTTTTGATTAAAAACCTAAATCCTTTTAGTAAATCCCTAAAAAACCTGCCCATGCTATGAGTTTGTTCGTCCCAGTGCAATGCCTTCTTCCTCCTCATATATAGATAAGGTGAACTTGATAACCAATTATTACTTTTAATTGGAAAAATAGATCGATCCATTTGATTAAACTTTATCATTTGTCCCGTTTCAAATTAATTTATTTGAATTTTTTAAATCATGTTTTGCTGCTAATTTGTTTCCACTAAAATACAAAACATTGTAAGAAAAAGTTTACAGAACTACAGATGATGTGATTAAGATCAATTGGTCACTATCTTAGATTGGGAAAATAATCAGTTGCTTCAGTTTTAGGTATATGTGCTGTTGTGGTCTTGCAATAAAAATATCAATTGGTTTGAGTTGAGGATATTGAGTTCACATTATCAGATATAATGATTAGTGATGAGGAAGAAACATTGAACACGAGACGAACCAATTAAGTCAAAGGGACATGTTTTTTTCTTTTTTCATTTTTTAAGTGTTTTTTTTTTTTAGCCTTATTAGTGATTTTTCAAAAAGAAACAAAATTAAGGTTTTTAATCTAAACTACGTAGTTTTAATGAGTTTTCAGTGTTATGTTAGACGGCTAACAGCACCATATTCACTTTCTTTTATATAAATATTTCTAAGTTCAAGTCAATTAATTTTAATTACTATTTTCTTGAATCTGAAATTAAATATGGGATGTCCGAAAACCATTCAAAATGGTTTGAGAATTGTTTGTGCTAAATCGAGTTATATGAAAAAGGAAAACAAAGTATAAATTAATTATTTTATTAATTAGACTAATAGTGGTTTTGTTTGCTAAAATATTGTATTAGAAAAACTTCCCTGTGTGAAACAAAAACAAAGTCGTATTGGTATTCTACCTCATTGAATATTAATTTGATTCGATCAAGCAAGTCGATGAAAAATAACAGTGTGTGTTTTAATTAATAGTTGTAGTGTTTTTATTCTTAGTTGTTGTAGTGCTTTATTTCCTATGATTGGATGTTCAATTTTGTATTCAAGAGCATATTTGGATGTATGATTATTCAAAACCAAATACGTATTAAATCAGATGTGTTTGTTTATAGAAAAAAAATGAGAAGATTGTGTTTTTTTCTTTTTAGTTGTGCTTCAATCAATCAAGGCTAAATTATTGGAATTGATTATAACACACCTAATCATAATCTATGTAACTATACTATTAAATCAGTAGAGTTTATGTTCACTTGATCTCTTTCTATTGGTCATATCCTATTTTTTCTATATATAACAATCAGTTCGAATAAATTCTTTACAATTAAATAATTTAAAAATAAATTATATTAATCAACAACCCATTTAGCTTATATAATACCCGTACCCATATTTAATCCATCTCCATCAAATATCGTAACCAAATAAACCCTAATTGACCATCTCGTCTTTCCTTCTATCACGACGCTATCATCCTCCCTTTTTATCTCCACATTTATCATCAAGTAACTTCCGTTATACCAAATCAAATTCCAGATCTTGATGATTCTGCTGCTTCATCTACGCCGTTTTCATGGTGCTTCTTTTTCTGAATAATTTTCATCGATTAAAGCTAATATTGAGGTTAGTCGATTATATCTAATTTATTTTAATTATAAAGGAATATTTGTTTGATCAAAGAAACACACATAATATTATCTGTAAGGTTAATGATCGAGCAAAAACTATTTGAAATTATATAAATGATTATTGAATCAGGGTGATCATAACTGATTTAAATTCTGGTCTTTTAAAACACATGAACCTATTATACAGTCAGAGTGATAAGATTTTATTTTAATTATAAAGGAATTTTTTTATGAGGATTTAATTTCCACCGATTTGATTCAAATTAAATATTTTCGTTTGATAGTAGTAATGTAATACTATAATAGTTTCGTTGATTGATTATATAGATATCATTTGTTTTTGTACCAAAATTTTCATACATATATATTTTGATAGAGTTATCCCAATTATTTGTTTCTAATTATCAAATTTTAGTTCAAATGATCTTACCTTTTTTGCAACCTATTTTTCTGTTTCTTAATGCAGACCTCCATTTAGTGGCCAAACCCAGAAATTAAGCATGGACAACAAACATATGACATAACTAAGTGTATGTTTTTTATTTTCTTTATTATATTAATTGAATTTATATGTTATAACTTGATCAAGTGATTTTTATTTGAATATATATCTTATAACTTGATCAACTGATAAATATTTACAACTTTTTTTATACTTATAATTGAAATCAAATCAATATTAGATCAGCAACATAATTATGAAAATCTTTGTTTATTATTAGTTCAAATTAGTAATTATATACATTAATATAGCTTAACTAAATTAAATCAACTGTATCAACAAAATATGTAGATTAAATAATATCTCATTTTACATAGGTATGTTATGGTGGCTAATTTTATGAAAAGGGTCTGTTATAGGAAGACGAAACCGTTTATTTGGCATAACTTATGTTTCTCAAATTCAAAACAACAGCAACCGGTAATTTGTTTGACTAATTTTTTTGAATATCAAAGTGGTTATCATTATTACACAAATTATACATATACAACTAATTAGTTACCCAAACCATTTTTTAAATTATTTAACTAACAAATTAAGTATAAGAGCATTCACATCCTATCCCCTAAATTTATGTGAGGAGAGTATGTAAATTTTAGGGTGATGTTTTGAGTGGTTGTGAGTGTAAATTATAGGGTGAAGAGAAAAATGTAGTGATTTTTTGTAAATTTGGGGAACATTGTTTGCCCCTATTTATTTTTTAATATTTGTTGGATTGGTTGTGAGTGAAGGAGAGAGAAAACTTTAATGATAAGGTATAACAGTTATTATTTAATTGAACATGAGACAGAAATGTAGTGTTTTTTAGTGTAATTATAGAGATAAGGATGGAGAATGGGATGAGAATGCTCTAATAATATAAGCATTTATTTTCGGCTAATTTTAAGAGATGTTAGTTTATTAATTGATCTTATTTCCACTAGTTTTCTCAATTTGTTTCATATTTCAAGGCTTTTAAAATTATTAATTATATGCTGAAAAAATATTTATTTTTTTACATTCCTTTTTTATTTAACTATCCAAATATTATAATTTCCTTATATACTTTGTTATTGTTAATTATTATTATCAAAAAAATATGAATATAATGTTTATTAATTACCAGATTGAATATTAATGGCAAATAGAAATTGATTCACTATTTTCGAAAATAATTTCATTTCAAATTCAAATTTTAACTTAATAGTTAATATTACGTTGATGACTAGATAATAACTTTTCAGTTTTGAAGTTTACTTTTGTAAGGCCTCGTTACCGGTGCCCTACTTTGGACGTTGGATTTACTCATAAACACAGTTCACAATATCAGAGTTAATAAAAACATTCGCGGAATATTAAATCATTCAAGCCATAATCTTACATAACCATCCATTCTTGCCTTAACGGGCATTCAAATCATTTAAACATAAAATATTGTCTTTAAAATAACATCACATTTCTTGAGATGCCAGCTTCTTCCAGTTCATGCCATGTGCTTCCCCTTATGCAAACTGCCTCAATCTACTCACATGCGTGCATACTAAAAGTCAGCTACGCTGAGTGAATTCTAGTTAATCATACGACATACAATCTGTTCTCATACTTGCGCACGTGCCCGAAGGTATGTACATTATTCATACTTTATTTTACTTGCATAACTATCCATACTATATAAAGAGCCTTCCACCCTATAACCTCACAGATATTGTAAGGGTCGGGTCCCCAACATCACAGATATTATTAGGGTCTGGTCCCTATCCTCACAGATATTATTAGGGTCTGGTCCCTTTATATTGTGCTACTGTAACATACTCGTCCTTTACATACTTGCCTTGATAACACGTGCAATATCCGAAGTTCATTCACGTACTATTTACATACCATACATATATCATTCATACATCATTCATACATCGTATATATCATTCATATCTGTAGCTACCACCCGACAGTCCATGCAATATCCGAAGATTGTTCATGTACCGTAAAGCAATCATCATACATAATTCATATAAGGAATACACATACCACTTAAGGTAAGTGTATTAACTATCACATCGAGTATGCACACAGCCCCAAAAACATAACAAATAAGTGGGGCTAGAAACTCACCTGAACGCGATTACGTTCACCGTTTATAGTTAATCCTTTCTTGAGCTGAGCACAACTAACTGTATAATCATACATATATTAAATACGTTTCTAGCTCTTCTTATCATCTACTTAATTTAATCTCACGTATCTAAGCCGGTTTTACTTAATTGGATCATTACTGGTTAGTTAATCGTTACTCGTTATCCTTTAAAGGTACCTTTCATAAATTATCAAAGTCCAAGGGTTATTGTGTAATTATCTCAATCTTTTCTAAGTCCAGGGACTGTTCTGTCATTATGTTAAACTTCTAGTTCGTTACTTATCCTTAATGAATTGGGTTACCCTTAACGAACTGGTTATTTAAACGAATTGGACCCTTAATGAACTGGACCTTAACGAATCAGTCCATATAAAGAATTGAAATCCTCTAATTCGTTAATTCTTTTAACGAATGGTCAACACGAATCGGGAGCTAGTTCGTTAACTTAACATTAACGAATTGCTTGACGAAATGCTTCTAATTCGTTAACTCCCGTTAACGAATTACCTCTATTTCGTTAACTTCCCGTTAGCGAATTAGGGTTAGGTCAGAGAATGACAGAACATTCTCTGACATCTCTTACCTAGTATAACCTTTCCGGCGCCATCGCCGGAAAACCGCGAATTCGCCGGAAAAACGAGTTTTAACTCGTTTATCGTCCCGTTCGATCCAGATCTGAGCTAGGGTGATCCCTAAGCTCATCTTAGGTTCGGTTTATACCCGATTCCACCCGGATCTCGTGACTTTAACTGTTTAAAGGTGTCGGCTCGTCGTTTCGCAACTAGATCTAACGGGTTTAAGCTCATACAATAATATACTATCATTACATTGGATCGGGATCGGTTTTCCTTGGTGATTTTGGTTAGAGAGAGAGCTAAGTGTGTGTTTTGGGAGGTGTATGGAATGTGTGTTAAATGAGAATTACTTGGTAATTAATGTTTATATAATTATGGATCATGGGCTTAGGCCCAAGGTCTTTCCTTCCTTCATAACCCAAGTCCATAACCCATATCTATTTAACCCAACACTAGCCCGACTCATAATAACTCGTATTTCATTTATTAATCGAAACTAGAAAAACAGGATGTTACAAGTCTTCCCTCCTTAAAGAGGTTTCGTCCCCGAAACCTAACTGATGTGTTGTAAAACACATAGCGTTTTTATCCCGTTTTTGGGTTGTTTTGTGCGTAAAACGTTAACGAATATGAATTTTTCTTGCATGAAATTATATGTTTGTGTATGTGATAGGTTCCATGTTGAAGAGAGTGAGAAAACGAGTCAAATGAAAAAAAGAATCAGCTAAAACGGATCTCGGATGAAGCCGGTACGCAAAAACGAAGATAAACGAGCTGAAAGTCGAAAAACGTCAGAAAATGTCATGTTCGAGCTACGCGACCAGGTCATACCATTCAAGAAGCATGTGGTAGAGTCCAACATGTCCCAAGGCTGCCAAGAATGTTCAAGAATCAGCTACCACATCTATTTTGTCTTCTAGTGGGCCTAGTGGGCTTGTTTTAACCTATTTTATATTAGGAAGGAGGTGTTTAAACATATATATAAACCCTAAAACCCTATGAACAAAATTATTCAAGTTTCCAGCCATCCCACACCTGCTCTAGAGGAGAAACCAAGGAGGACAAGCTTACCGTTACATCTTTTATCCTTCGGTTGTCGGTTTTGACTATTTTAACGTTTGTGAGTTCGTTTTTGGTTTTTAAGCATTCAAACCTTTTGTAATCAGATTTATATGAGAATGTTTATCATTTATATCTATTTTATCTACTGTTCATTGATTATGATTGGCTAAATTTGTTAGTTCTACCTAGGTTAGATGAATATTGTTAGGTTTTAATGAGTAATATGGATTGTTGATTATCATGGCTTGAATTGTTAATGAAAAGTTTGGTTTAATATTGAATTAGGTTGTGTTTAGTGGCTGTGAATTTATTAATTACACTCATATACCTCTTTCTTTGATTAATTGAATACGTTTTGATTGATTGTTGCTTGTTAGAACTATTTACTTGGTGTTTAGGGTTTATTTGCGGGGTGATCAACCGTAGGGTTTAAGTGAGTGTTTTAATTGAATATAATCAGCGGGTGAACACCTTCTTAGAGACCGAGAGGTGATAGGAAGTAAGGTCGTCTCTTAGCTTTTACTTGTTAGGATTAAGATCGCGCGAGAGCGGGTTTGGTTCTTGTCGGGTTTGGGTTTTGAGCGATTAGTTGATCTAGTTTAAGTTAAACTAAATTGTTCCTCTATCCTTGGTTGCATAGTATTCGTCTCCATTAGGGTAGTGTGTCGGTGAGACCGAGAGGAGAGTCGACATTAGAGCACTTTAACAATTCGTTTCTCGATTTGTTCTTAAAATCAACTAAGTGTAAGTTAGAGTTTGTTAGTGAGACTGAGAGGTGATATAGCTTTCTTGAGTGAACCTTAGTTGTGTCATCCTTAGGAATCGGTGTCGTGAGAATCCTCAATCCATTATCTTATTATACCTTCAATATGATTCTTACCTAGGTAGACGTTTTCTCCGACTGCAGTAAAGTTTCCAAGTTTCGTCAAGAGTTTCATTTAATTAAGTTAAGTTTAGTTAACTAATTTAGTTAAAGTAAGTTAGGTTAAGTAGTTAATTATATTAAAAATCATTTAAATATTATTAGGTGAGTCTTGGTTAGGGTTAGTTATCATATACGTTTTCAAGTGTCCTTGTGTTCGATACTCGGACTTCCTTAGTGCTATACTATTAGTGATCGGTACACTTGCCGGTTTTGTGTGGCTTCTTTAGGAATTTTGTTTAATAAATTTAAAGCTTAGTTGTGAGAGCATCGTTAGACACACATCAAGTTTTTGGCGCCGTTATCGGGGACACGGTTTGAGTCGTATTGAGAACGACCGAGTTAGGATTTACCTATTGTATTTTCGTATATTAGATTAGATTAGTTATTTTAATTAGTTTAGTTTTAGTTTAATTTTATTTTTAAGTAATTTATTCTGTTTTTATCTGGTGCCTGTGATCCTTTTCTTTTGAGTGTTATTTAAAGGAAATATGTTCGGACGACACGTTGGAACGCCATGGTGCAAAGTGTGTGGCAAAGATCACTGGGTACATGATGCTTATGAGCGAAGGAGGATAGAAGTCGAGGCACGGAAAGCTCCATAGGAATCACTTGTGGCAAAGCCTCCTCCATACCAATTTGCATATGATCAAATGGGGAACTTCTTAGGGTATAAAGACTTATCGGGAAATATATTAGAGCCAACCCCAGAATTGGAATCAATAATGGACGATGTATTGTTCACCATTAGAAAGGATTTGGAATATATTCCACCTTTTAATCCACCTTTGTTTGAAACCCTAAGTGAGATTGAAGATACCGGAATGGAGAAACAGAGAGTAAAGGAGTATGTTCCCTCTTGGGAGGAAGAATTTAAGGATGAGTTTGGTGAAGAGTTGATGGATTTCACCATGATAAATGAAGGAGAGTTTGACCCACTTGGCGATTTGAAGTTGCTTGAGGATCTATTGTATAACGAGCCAAGTGAGGGGATCAAGAATGAGCCTTGTGAGGAGAGACATGAGGTGGTTGGTGAATCAGTCTTTCCACCATTGCACTTTGAATGTGAAAAACCAAAACATGAACCTTACTCAATCTCCATTCGGGACGTGTTGAGGTTTAAAAAGTTGGCTAAAAGAATAAGGAGGATATCTAGGCTCAGAGATCATGGTGTGTAGAAGAGTTCTTCATTCCCGTTTGACTTTAGGGGATCATTTTTTGGGGAATTCAAGAGTTGGTGGGCCGAGTTTAATTCATATGGTCGGGCCCATGAGAGTTGTGCAATTGGTTTCTTCCCGACCAATTGTAAAAGGAGAGTGTTGAGGAGCATCGATGGGAAGAGGATAAAGGAGAAGCCTCCTGATTGTGGTTTCGGGAGCGAGTCCGGCTGAAGACTATTCAATAAACTTAGCGCTTCCCGGGAGGCAACCCGGTAATATCTTTCCTTATTATTTTATTTTTATTTCCGAGTTTTGCCAGGTGTTTCTTCTCTTACTTGCAGGTTATTCCTTGGTTGGTTGATGACGGTTGATGAGCTGGAGTTTTAAACAAGTGTGGGATGCAATATGCTTAAGGATTGTCGCTTTCGTTCGTTAGTGATAGCTTGATAGAGAGCACTGGAGTTTTAAGCTTGCGTTCGAATAGGAGGGCGAGGAACATGATTCACCGCACACTTGCATGATCACATATACCAGGGGAGTCTGTTCCACTTTATTTTTCTTTATGTTTAGTTTTGTCTTTTCCTTGTCTCACATTGAGGACAATGTGAAATTTAAGTGTGGGAATGGGGAACTGACGTTTTCATTTATAAGAAAAATAAAAGAATATTGAAAATCTTGAGAGTTAATATTTAAAAAAAAAGTTTTAAAGAAAAATGTCCCTTGAAAATTGTTTTTGTTCTACGTTAAGCAGGAAATGATATTACTACCAATGTGCTAACGAACTCTTGGAACTTTTGAAATATATAATATAATAATAAAAGAAGGGATGGTTCACATATCTGATTTTGGATGTGTCGGTAGGCCCAACTAGCTTTGATAGTCCTCTTTAGCAGTTTTTATATATATAATAATTTGAAAAACGGTGAAATAGAATTTCGATGCTTAGGGAGGATTACCATAATCTGAAAACTTTGAGATGGTTACACTTAGATGCACTCAAAACCAGCACACACCACATGTCCATCTTTCTACGAGCTTAGAAATAGTTATATATTTAGGGTGATATAAAAGATTGAAAAAAAAAGAAAAAAAAAGAAGAAAAAAGAGAAAAAAAAAAAGAAAAGAAAAAGAAAAGTATGTATTGAAAGTTATGTTTGTGTATTCTCAAAAGTTGTTCAAGAAAAGCAAAATGCATGTGAAGAAAGTTATGTATTGCAAAATGCCAAAGAAGCATTATTTAAAGTTAGTAAAAGAGGCCAATGATGCACATACTAGACGGGACTTAGAGTTTACGTGTTACCTTGGGGATGGTGACTCTGAGGATACACTATTGGGGCTCGAGGTTCTTATTCAATAAATATCAAATTAGGAATTTATAGGACAAAGTCCAATAATATTTAGGAATAGCTCGTACGACCTCCACATGACCATTCATCCATCAAAATTTCACCGAGTGCATCTAATTAGTACTATCAACAAGTCCTTGGCTTATGGTGATTTGTCGAACCAGTTTGCTCCGACTCTAGTTTTTCTAGCTTTCTTTGTCTGAGATGGGGTAGGTTTAGCCTTAATTTTTGGACTTAAAAAGTTTAATGCAAAAGGGGGGCTTGATTAGCTGGTGGCTGGGTTTAAGTGGACAACAATATCGGTAATCGCGGTCAATATGTCGAGTTGTTTCTTGTGCTTTAAGAATGTTAAATAATCTGGGAGTTTGTTGTTTTTCACTTGGTTATGATCTCTAAGCTAGGGTGATCCCTAAGCTCATCTTAGGTTCGGTTTATACCCGATTCCACCAGGATCTCGTGACTTTAACGGTTTAAAGGTGTCGGCTCGTCGTTTCGCAACTAGATCTAACAGGTTTAAGCTCATACAATAACATACTATCATTACCTTGGATCGGGATCGGTTTTCCTTGGTGATTTTGGTTAGAAAGAGAGCTAAGTGTGTGTTTTGGGAGGTGTATGGAATGTGTGTTAAATGAGAATTACTTGGTAATTAATGTTTATATAATTATGGATCATGAGCTTAGGCCCAAGGTCTTTCCTTCCTTCATAACCCAAGTCCATAACCCATATCTATTTAACCCAACACTAGCCCGACTCATAATAACTCGTATTTCATTTATTAATCGAAACTAGAAAAACAGGATGTTACAATTCTTCCCTCCTTAAAGAGGTTTCGTCCCCGAAACCTAACTATTACATAAACAAATTCGGATAAAACTTGCGCATCTCATCCTCAGCTTCCCACGTAGAGTCCGATCCCTTGCGATGCTTCCATATTACTTTCACTAAGGGAATAGCCTTGTGACGGAGTTGCTTTTCCTTGCGATCAACTATCTCGATTGGTTGTTCAATGTAGTTCAACTGTTCATCAACCTCAATGTCCATTAATGGCACGTGCGACGTGTCATCAGCCATACATTTTCTCAGATGAGAAACATGGAAGGTTGAGTGAATTCCTTCTAGCTCTTCAGGCAATTCTAGCTTGTAAGCCACTTCACCTACACGATCCATAATCTTTATTGGTGCATGATGCCAGTAGTTCATTTATCTCGTGTCTATTTGTGTCTGTAATCGTTACATTGTTTGTTTTGTGTTGAACGTGTTTAGTTTGCTTTTGTGTTTGGCGAACTTGGAAAGGCAGCGAAGTTAGGACAACTTCGCCTAGCATGTTAGGCGAAGTTGTCGTGATATATATTTCCTAACTTCGGTTCATTTGATATAACTTTGGACTGCTGTATTTTGTGACCTTGGTGTTACATGTTTTGGTGATTTGGTTTATCAATATCATCGTTCAACAAGTATTCCTTTATATTCGTGTGTTTACGTGTGATTTACGTGTTCATCGTCTTAGCACTCATATCGTATACGTAGGGGATTCCGCACCATGGTGTTACGAGATACTCCTATGTAGATCCGGCTGAGAACTTACAATTGGTATCAGAGCATTTGCTCGCGATTGTGTGGTTCGGGATTATCACACGAGTGTTAAGATTATTCCGATAGACTATTCTCGGAATCGTTTCACATTGGAATACCGTTCTTTTGCTTGTTTCTCAACTATACCCTCCATATCGCACTTCATTGTACCCCCAAAACCTTCGAAATCAAAGATTCTAAGTTGCAGATCTAAGCCGAGCTCCCAGTGAAGTTGTCGAAACAAAACCTAGGGTTTTTAGCGAAGATATAGGGTTTTGGCGAACTTATAAGATCTGTGAAGTTAAGGTCTGCGAAGTTGTTGGCTAGCAAAGTTGGTGGCTAGCAAAGTTGGTGGCTAGCGAAGTTATAATAACTTCGCTGCTCACTATTCACAGTTCACTAAATTTGATTTCTAGGTCTCGTTTCGTTCAAGTATGACTTCGATAAACATCACAGAACTGGTAAAAATGGAGGTTGAAGCTGGTTCAACAACTAAAGCCCTAAAACTTCTAAAAGGAACTGATTTCGTTTCATGGAAAGATAGGTTTGAAAAGTATGTGAAATATCAAGATGCAAAGATGTGGGTCTGCATTCAAGATGGTTATATTCTTCCAACTGCTATGTTTAAATGTCGAGAGCAACTCAAGAAGTATAATAAGATAGAGGATGATGAAAAGAAAATGTATGAGGCTGAAAGTAAAGCTCTAGCTGCAATCACCATGGCACTACCTCAAGAGATTCTTCATACTTTCAGAAAGTACAAATCTGCCAGATAATTATGGGAAGCATTAGAGAATCGCTATGAGGGTAATGTTGGGATTCGTAACTCAAAGTCGAAATTGTTGAAACACAATTCTCGGTGTTCAAAGGATTTAAGAATGAGTCACTTGATGACATCATCACAAGATACTATCACTTAATGACAGAACTGAATAAATACTCTTTGAAGTACACAGAGCCTAAAATTGTAGAAAAGCTTCTGGATGCTCTCCCACCAAAGTGGGATATATATACAGTTTTGATAAGAGAATATAAAGAGTTTGAAACCGTTGATTTGGAAACGGTGGTCAATAAGTTATGTAATTATGAGCTAAATATGATACAGAAAGAGACTCCTACTGATCAGGTTTAGGATCCGGGAATGTATGGTGCAAAAGGGTCTCCAAACTCAAGCTCTAAATCAGAATCAACTACATATTACTCAGGAGGTGAACCAAACTCTACTCAAGATGGTCATATGGTGATAAATATGGATGGTGACATACGCTTTACAGCGGGTGGAAGTAGCTCGTCAAAACCTTAGTCCTCAGTTGGTAACTCCTCAGCCAATGCCTCTAACAAGAATTACTCACAGATGCCTATGAGTGTGAAATCAGCTGAACAACAATTTGCTCTTTATGCCTCTTTCATCGCCTCATATGAGAACTACATCAAGGGAAAGATAGTCGACCCTGCAACCTTGGATGAGGATTATGATCAGATAGATGCTGATGACATGGAAGAAATGGATCTGCAGTGGCAAATGGCAATGATTGTGAGAAGGGTGAAAAGGTTTATGAAGAAAACTGGTAGAAAATTCGTTGGAGAGAGACCGGGGTTCGACAAGTCAATGGTTCACTGCTACAACTGTCAACAGAATGGACACTTTGCTAGAGAGTGTACGAATGAAAGAGTCGAACAAAGTCAAAACAGACCTACTCAATAGAATGGAAGTGGAAATGAAATTAAAGCTATGGTGTCTCAACAGAACGGTGGGTATAACTGGAATATACAAGTTGAGGAGGTGATTGAACAAGCAAATCTGGTAAACACAGAGAATGGAAGATGTGATAAAGAGTCAGTGGAAAATCAAGCATACATGGCAGAAGTGAACGATCAGCTCTTAGAGGTATGTTCGGAATCTCAGTGTGAACAATGTGAGAAATTGTCTGAACAATTGAATGCTTTAACTGATCAGTATGTTAACTTGGATAAAGAATTAAAAACGTTAAAAGAGGAACACCATTTTTCTAAAAATAAAGAAAATAGTTTCTCTGTAAAAATAAAAGCTAGTAAAAAAGATATAAGAAGCCTTAAGGCCACACTTGCTGAGAAAATCCAAGTCATCGATTTAAGCTATGAAGTTGTGGAAGAAAAGACTAAAATTATAGCTGAAAAGGATAATCAGATAGCTGATTACCAAGTAAAAGTGGTAGAACTAAATAGGAAGCTTGAACAGTTTAGGAATTCATCCATGATGCTTAATCATGCCCTAAGTTTTCAACGTTCCCCTATCGACAAAGGGGGAATCGGAGATAATGAGGTTCCACCACCTTTCAATAATAATTATACTTATAGTCCTTGTAATCAGCCATCTGAAAGTTTTGAAACTGATCGGACGGTAACGGGTAATGTGAACGTCAACACGGTACCCGTTAAAGTCGATAAAAGCACTACTAATGTTAATACTAATGTTTGTAACGAAACTGGTCAGACAAGTTCTCCTGTCATAAGTCAAGGTTCAAATTCCGTCAACTCTGTCAACAAAGATGATGAAGTTGTGTTACTCAAACGGGGGGAGAGTTATGTTTTTGATGAAAAGAAATCTTCTTTAAACCCTTTCGTTCCCCCACATGTCAGACAACCTGTCAGTAACACAGCCCCATCTTCTGCTACAACTTCTGAAACGAGTGTTCGGACGAACACTAGTTGTCCCAACAGGAGTTGTTTTAGGTGTAATAAGATAGGACACATTGTCTATGACTGTCCTCTGAAAAGGAGAAATTCTACAAATATGAGGCCAACTATAACTGAGAATAAAAAGCACTTTAAAACTGAAATAATAACACCTCCGATTTTAATCGTTGGAAAATTTCAAGTTTTCAAAGAAACCAATCTCAATCTTACAAAAGAAACCACAGATCAAGTAATTTTGAATGCAAAAATGCTAGATACCCAAAAATGTTTAATTGGTCTCATAACCAATTTTCTAGATATCCTCAATTTAGCTCAAATAGACACTTCCCTCAACGGAACTTTGGGCAGCTCAAATAGAACTTTGGAACAGTTGAACAGGGCTGTGAACAACATGTGGGTTGTCGACAGTGGCTGTTCCCGGAACATGACAGGTAACAAGAAATTGTTACGTGATTGGAAAGCTGTTCAAGGAGGAAGAGTTAGTTTTGCGGGAGAAAGTGGAGGAAAAATTACTGGAATCGGTATGGTTACAAATGGTAGAATAAAGTTTGAGAAGGTAAATTTCATGGAGGAGTTGAAGCACAATCTCTTGAGTGTCTCTCAGATATGTGACAAAGAATACACTGTGCATTTTACCAAGGATGAGGCACTCGTTCTTTATCCCGGTTTCAAGATTCCTGAAACCTGGATTGTGATGAAAGCTCCAAGGGAGAAGAACACATATGTAATGGATGTGCGGTCAACAGAGATGGCGACGGAAGAATCATGTCTGCTGTCAAAAGCATCGGAGTCTGAGTTGGAATTGTGGCACCGGAGAATGGGTCATATCCATCTCTGAAAGATGAATTATGTTGTGAAGAATGGACTGGTACTGGGAGTTCCTTTAAAGAGTTTCAAGTTTGAAGATCAATGCGTGTCATGCAAGAAAGGAAAGCAGCACAAGAAACCACATCACTCCAAAAGGGTTAACTCAATTGTCACTATTCTGGATTTGCTTCACATGGATCTGTTTTCAATCAATCAAGCCCTGTATATCCCACTGCATAGCACGCTATCGGTAGGGTCAGGGGAGGGTGGGATGTAGGCAAGTCTTTCCTCTATCCGTGAGAATAGAGAGGCTGCTTCCAGAGAGACTCCCAGCTCATAAAGCTACATACATGTTATCAGAGTAAACATACATCCTACAAGCAAAGACACTTAGCAATACATAGATAGCAAACTACCAAAAAAGCAAAGAATATGTAACCTACTAAGAATAGGGCATACGAAACAAAAAGCAGCATCAAATAAAATATATTCATAAACAACAAGGAGCAAGGCTAGCCAACTACACCCTAAATAGAAAGCTAAGCTAACTAGGTACCTTCACCTAGAAGTCGCTAACCTTAATCCTACGTCTCCACGAATCTCTATCCTGGACCATGTCCCCAGAGAGGTGCAACTCTGTCAAGTCATGTCTAATTCTCTCATCCCAAGTCAATTTAGGCCTGCCTCTACTCCTCTTTCCTTCCACAATGAAGGCTTCCACTTCTCTAACTGGCGTTGTTGTCGGTCTCCTCTTCACATGCCCAAACCATCTCAATCTCCCTTCCTTTATTTTCTATGATATGCTAACTATTACTAAACTTTCCCTTAAGACCTCATTTCTAATCCTATCTAATCTAGTGTGTCTGCACATCCACCTCAGCATCCTCATCTCTGCCACCTCCATCTTGCGCTCCTGTGTCTTCTTGATGGCCCAACAGTCTGTTCCATACAACATTGCAGGTCTAACTACGACTCTATAAAATTTCCCCTTTAATTTAGATGGGAACCGCTTGTCGCATAAAACCCTAGTGGCTGCTTTCCACCTATACCACCCAGCTCGTATGCAGTGGGTTATGTCACTGTCTATCTCTCCATTACTTTGGACAAACGATCCTAGATATTTAAACTTTGTTATATGCGGAACCACCTGGTCCTCAATAGTGATCTGGGTGTCCTCGCTATCACCAACACCACTGAAGTCAAAACAAAGGTACTCTGTCTTAGAGCAGCTAATTCTTTAACCTTTATCCTCTAAAGCTACACGCCACTCCTCTAGCCTTTCGTTCAAGCTTTGTTTAGTCTCAGTCACTAACACAATATCATCTGCAAAGAGCATGCACCATGGGATATGCTCTTGAATTGACTTGGACAGCTCATCCATGACTACCGTGAAAAGAAACGGGCTTAACGCCGATCCTTGGTGGAGTCCCATCTCTACCGGGAAAAAATTAGTATCTCCTACCGGCGCCCGAACACTAGCTTTAGTCATGTCATACATATCTTTAATTAAGTCTATATACTTTCTAGGTACCCCTTTACCTTCTAAACTATCCCAAATTAGTCTACGTGGCACAATGTCATATGCTTTTTCAAGGTCGATGAATACCATATGTAGGTCCCTCTTTTTCTCCCTATACTTCTCCATTAATCTTCTTAGTATGTGTATCGCTTCCGTGGTTGACCGTCCTGGCATGAAACAAAATTGGTTAACCATAACCTGCGTTTCTCTCCTAATTCGGGTCTCAATTACTCTCTCCCATAATTTCATAGTATGACCTAACAACTTAATTCCTCTGTAATTTCCACAACATTGTGCGTCTCCCTTGTTCTTGTATATGGGCACTACTACACTACTCATCCACTGGTCTGGCATTTTTCCATTCTTGAAAATAAGGTTGAATAGAGTAGTGAGCCATTGAACTCCTTCATCCCCTAAACACTTCCAAGCCTCAATCGGTATGTCGTCTAGACCAACCGCCTTAGCCCTTCCCATCTTCCTAAGTGCTATCCTCACCTCTCCCTGTGTGATACCTCTACAGTAGGAGTTATTCCTTTGTTGTCTCTGCGCAACATGGTTGTCTGTTTCTCTTTGGTCGGTCTGTCTGCCATTAAAAAGGCTGTTAAAATAATTTTGCCATCTTTGTTTAATGTCTTGTTCCTTTATTAGGAAACGCCCATCCTCTCCCTTTATATATTTCACAACTCCTAGGTCATGTCTTCTACGTTCCCTAGCTTTAGCAATCTTGAACAAATCATGCTCCCCCTCCTTTGATTCCAGACGTGCATACATCCGTCTATACGCTGTGTTTTTTGCCTCTGACACAGCCTTCTTCGCTTCTCTCCTAGCATTTTTGTATTTCTCCCTCAACCTCCAACGCTCCCCCTCGTTTGTGCACCTTAAAAGATCCCTAAGACTCTGTTGCTTATCCCTGATCTTGCTCTGCACATCCTCATTCCACCCGTAAATGTCAAAAGTCTATATGGCACATCATATTGCTTGGTTGTGACTGATGATTACTCGCGTTACTCGTGGGTTTATTTTCTGAAGACAAAAGATGAGACAGTTCAGTTGGTGATCAACTTGATTACCAAAGTAGAAAATATTGTTGGGGGAAAGGTCAAGTTCATCAGGAGTGACAACGGGACAGAATTCAAGAACTATCAGATGGAGATGTTTTGTTTGCAGAAAGGGATTGAACATCAGTTTAGCGCACCATATACTCCGCAACAAAATGGGGTAGCTGAGAGGAAGAACTGAACTCTAATTGAAGGCGCCAGGACTATGCTGGTAGACGCTAAACTTCCTGTGGTGTTCTGGGGCGGCCCACTGTTGCTACGGCCTGTTATATCCTTAATCGTGTTTTAACTGTTAAAAGATTAAATAAAACCTCGTAAGAACTTATGCATCATAGAAAGCCAAATCTGAAAGGTCTTGAACCTTTCGGTTCCCCGTGTTCGATATTAAAGACTAACTCTAAATTTGGTGAGAAAGCTGACGAAGGTATTATAGTTGGCTATGTGGTTGGGACACCCAACCGAAGAGTCTTTAATTTATCAAAGAGCAAGGTTGAAGTGGTCTGTAACACTGACATTACTAGTTACAAATCACCAAGGCCTAGCATGGGACCAGCAGAGGCTTTCGACTATGATAAGCTATTCAAATCTTTTAATGTGCCTTACTTGGATTTTGCAGACATAGATGAGAAGATGGCCACTCAGATGCTGTTAGACGAAGAGGAGGCCATTGTGCAACATCCCCTATATAATGAAAATCAACCTATCACGTCAAGTGCAGTTGAAACTCCATCTGTCTTTACTGAAAATGATTTCTTCAATCCATTTCACACTCAACATCACTCAAATGAACTCTATTCAAATATTGAGAATGATCTGGAAGTTGTTCCGGTTCAAACTACCAAAATTCACAAGAATCATCCTTTAGAAAATGTGATTGGTAATCCTTCTGATGGTGTGCGTACTAGAAGAAGTTTGGATGAAAACACATGTGTGTATGCAAGCATCAACGGCACTGGTATTATAAATGAATGCTTGTATGCCTGTTTCATCAGTCATATTGAACCAAAGAATTATCAAATGGCACTGAAGGACAGCTCGTGGGTTGAAGCGATGCAGGAAGAACTGGCATAGTTTGAAAAAATGGAAGTATGGAAGTTAGTTGAAAAACCAGAAGATGTGAATGCTATCGGTACTAAGTGGGTATTCAAGTGTAAAAGAGATGAGAAGGGAGTAATCATTCGCAACAAGGAAAGATTGGTAGTCAAAGGGTTTAATCAATAGGAAGGAATTGATTACAACGAAGTGTTTGCTCCTGTGGCAATATTGGAGGCAATTCGACTGTTCCTGGCAATTGCTGCACACAAAGAGATGAAAGTGTTCCAGCTGGATGTTAAAAGTGTGTTTCTTAATGGAAAAGTCGATGAGGTGGTATATGTAGAACAACCTCCGGGTTTCCCTGACCCAGATTTTCATAATCATATGTACAAACTCAGCAAAGCATTATATGGTCTACATCGGGCACCTCGAGCCTGGTATGCGACTCTGTCAGATTACTTGCTAGAGAATGGGTTTGAGAGAGGGAAGATCGACAGTACTTTATTTGTAAAAAGAAAATGGGGTGATTTTCTTCTCGTCCAGGTCTATGTGGACGACATTATCTTTGCTGCCTCACGAGTTTCTATGTGTCAGGAGTTTGAAGCAGTCATGAAGAAAAGGTTTGAGATGATTGCCATGGGCGAATTAACTTTCTTTTTAGAATTACAGGTTGATCAGAAGAAGGATGGCATGTTCATTCATCAAACTAAGTATGTTCACGATGTGCTTAAGCGCTTTAAGATGGACGATAGTACCCCGTTTGACACTCCAATCTGTGTCAACCACAAACTGGGTGCTGATTCCGACAGTGATGAAGATGTGGATCCCACTCAGTATCAGGAAATTATAGGTTCTTTAATGTATCTAACTGCTTGTAGACCGGACATTATGTTTGCAGTTTGTATTTGTGCTCGTTTTCAGGCCAACCCGAAGGAATCGCACATGAAGGGAGTGAAGAGGATTTTGAGGTACCTTAAGGGAAAGCCTAAGTTGGGTCTCTGATACTCTAAAGAAGGCGAACTGGATCTGGTAGCATACACCAACTCTGACTATGGAGGATGTAATCAGAACAGGAAGTCAACCATCGGTGGATGTCAGTTTCTTGGAGGAAGATTGGTGTCGTGGCAGTGCAAGAAGCAGACCTCTATAGCCATATCCACCTGCGAAGCAGAATACATCGCAACATCGAACTGCTGCTCCCAGGTTTTATGGATACAACAACAAATGCGCGATTATGGTCTGAATTTCACTCAAACTCCTATTTGCATTGATAACATTGCTGCTATCTCAGTAACTAACAAACCCGTTAAACACAGTTAACTAAACACATTGACATTCGTCATCATTTTATATGGGTTTATGCTGAGAAGAAATTAATTGTGTTTGAAAAGGTTGATTCACTGGATAATTTTGCCGATTTTTTTACAAAAGCGTTTGACCGATCCCGTTTTCAAAACCTTGTTGAGCTTAATGGGATGATCAATCCCGAGTAACCTTGTTTTTCGTTTTGTTTCTAAAAAAAACATCACTATCGCTTAAAACTATGTCGGTTGCTCAAGTTTGTCGGATATATTCCATGAATATGTTTGGTCCTTACATCTACGTGTAGATTATAAGGATAGCCATTAACCAGATAACTGAAAGTGACCAGGGCGGTTTATGGTGGGTTTTTATTCCTTCGCTTAAAATTAATCGCTCATGCTTAGTTGGAGGGACACATATTCGTATGTGGTTGGTTCAACTTATCCACTGGATCTTTAGGATAGTCGTTTACCTAAAGACTTTGACTTGATCGGGGCGTCTGAATTTCAATTTTTTTGGGAAATGATATATCTTTTCAGGCTATAACTTCGCAAGAAGTTTAAATATTGGTGTTATAAATGAAAATTTATCCAACCTTGGAAAGTGATAGATAAACTGATTTTGTGTGCCTAACCGATGAAGTAATTAGGCCTAAAAGACTCTAGAACAGTCATTGTATGGTATGGTAGCTTTCTATGGTGCGTAAAAGTAGAATGATACAAACTAAATCTACTCGATTCAATGTGGAGAGTCATTTTGAAATGTGCATGTGTCCACATATATCTCTCCGAATGATAGGTAGAAAAGTGATTACCCAGTCATACACGAGCCCGTGAGTGTCTTGATCCCCGCGAAGATAGTGTTACGATTCTGCAGTAGCCAGATTCGAGACTTGCAGTTGTATTCTTATTATTCAAAATAATAATAATAATAATAATAATAATAGAGGATCTTATTAGTATCATTAAGCCTTACGAAGATTATCTGTTTTCAAATATCAAGGAAGAGGCAAGAAAGCATATTCAAAGTATATTCAAAGTATAAGACAGATCGGGAAGTCGACATGTGAATATTGATTGATCAAACACTACGGGTCGAAGTCATCTCGGAGTGACCTGGGGAAATCCGAATACGCCTTGAGAATAGATAGGAGGCATCACAATCTCACATGTGATGTCCATCTAAATTTGAGCTTAATTGAACCTAACCCGTATCACAGAAGCAATGAAAACCATACCAAGTTTTATACCTACCTACAACCTGTTTCTCCATGTCATAATACCACTGAACATGGATCTGTGTGACAGCCTCTTAATAAGTATGATTTCTGTTTAGATCTTTTCTAAAAACATGCTGGGTCTCTACAAGACTGAAATTTGATCTCGTTCTTCTATTTAACTTTAGTTATGTATCTTGTCTTATGTTATAACTTCATTAAACACTTTGGTTACTTGTTTTTGATCGTTTATTTTTAATTTTATTTAACTTCGCTAGGGGCGAACTTATCTGTTGGTACATGATGTCAGTAGTTCAGTATCTAGTGTCTGTAATCATGTTAGTTGGTTTTGTTATGTTTTAGTTAAGTTGTCTCACAAGTTCGCCTGATATAAGCGAACTTGTGGACAAGCGAAGTTATCAACAACTTCGCCTAGTCTGTTAGGCGAAGTTGTCGATAACTATATAGGTTTGGCTACGGCTTGTATTTGTGGGAGTTTTTCCAGTACGTGTAATTGTGATTTGCGTATCACATGTTAAAGGAGTTGCAATACAACGTGTCTTTTGAGTATTGTAACGTGTGTTCGTGTACGGTATTAACATAGTTTACGTCTTACGCTCGTATCGTCTTATGTAGGGATTCCGCACCTACGTAGTACGAGATACTTCCGTGTAGATCCGGCTGGGAACCTACAATTGGTATCAGAGCAATTGCTCGTGATTGTGTGGTTCGGGATTATCACACGAGTGTAGGAATCGTTCCGTTCGACTATTCGCGGGACGAGTTTACGTTGAAATACCGAGTTTTTGTGTCCTACTCATCTACCACTATCAAATATAACCCATTACACCTTCGCATACCTCGCATTACGTCAAATTAAAACCTGCAAAAACCTTGTGTTCATCAGGCGAAGTTGCCGCCACTGTTTGTAGGGTTTAGGCGAAGATATAAGTTTAAGCGAAGTTATCATTAACTTCGCCTGTCCCACAAGTTCGCTTGAATTAAGCGAAGTTGTCAATAAGTGAAGTTAACATCAGGCGAAGTTAAGAAGCAAGCGAAGTTAAGGTTTAGCGAAGTTGAGTATAAGCGAAGTTAAGCTTAAGCGAAGTTAAGCATAACTTCGCCTACTGGGCACTGTTCAAAATAATAAAAAATTATTTTATACTTTTCTGGTGTTTTGAGTTGTGTTTCTTTCAACGATGACTTCGATAAACATCACGGAACTAGTGAAAATGGAAGTTGAAGCCGGTTCAGCAACTAAGGCTCCGAATATGCTTAAGGGTACCGATTTCGTTGCTTGGAAAGATCGGTTTTGAACAGTATGTTAAATATCAAGATGCTAAGATGTGGGTGTGCATACAAGGTGGATACATTCCACCAACAGCCTTGTTTGAGGGTCGTGATCAAATAAAGAAGTACAGTAAGATGGATGAGGAGGAGAGGAAAATGTATGAGGCAAAGAGTAAAGCTCATGCGGCGATCACCATGGCTCTTCCACAAGAGATTCTTCACACTTTCAGGAAATACAAAACCGCTAGAGAGCTATGGGAAGCGCTAGAAAATCGATATGAAGGTAATGTGGGAATACGTGCATCCAAAATTAAGCTACTAAAAACCCAATTCTCGGTGTTCAAATATTTGAAAAATGAATCACTTGATGATATCATCACAAGATATTATCACCTAATGACCGAACTCAGCAATTACTCCATTGTATACAAAGAAGAGGAGATAGTAGAGAAACTCCTTGATGCTCTTCCACCGAAATGGGAAATGTACACGGTTTTGATGAGAGAAGATAAAGAGTTTGCCGATTTTGATTTGGAAACAACAGTCAATAAATTACGAACTTTTGAACTTAACATGGTTCGGAAAGAGACACCAACTGATCAGGTTCAGGATCCGGGTATGTACGGTGCAAAAGTTAGTTCAAGTTCAAGTTCAAGATCAGAATCATCTGCTTACTACTCAAAGGGAGACTCAAGCTCAAACTCAATTCAAGATGGTCATGTGAATCTCAACATGGATGGTGATGTATGTTTTGTAGCTGGAGGAAGTAATTCTTCAAAACCTCAAGCCACAACTGGTAACTCTTCATCAAATGCTCAAACCAACAAATACTCACAGATGCTCATGAGTGTTAAATCAGCTGAACAGCAGTTTGCCCTCTATGCATCTTTCATTGCATCTTATGAGAATTACATCAAAGGTAAAATAGTCGATCCCGCAACTTTGGATGAAGACTATGATCAGATTGATGCTGATGATCTGGAAGAGATGGATCTGCAGTGGCAGATGGCGATGATAGTAAGAAGAGTTAAAAGGTTCATGAAGAAAACGGGTAGAAAGTTCGTTGGCGAAAGACCAGGGTTTGATAAGTCAAAGGTTTGATGTTATAACTATCAACAGAATGGTCACTTTGCTAAGGAATGCACAAATGAAATAGTCGAACGTTGTCAGAACAGGCCTACACAACAGAATGGGGGAGGTAGTGAGAATAGGGCGATGGTATCTAGACTGAATGGTGGTTACAACTGGAATCTACAAGTTGATGAAGTGTTCGAACATGCCAACTTGGTAAACATCGAAACTGGAGGGAGCGACAGAGAGACGGGAGAAGATCAAGCTTATATGGCAGAAGTAAATGATCAGCTCTCTGAGGTAAGTTCTGAACTCCATTGTATGCAATGTGAAAATCTGTCTGAACAATTGAAAACAGTAATTGATCACTTTGTTAGTTTGGACGCTCAATTTAAAACGTTAAAAGAAGATCATCATTACACTAAAACTAGAGAAAACAGTTACTCTGTAAAAATAAAAGCTAGTGAAAAAGATATCAGGAGTCTTAAAGCCAGTCTAGCTGAGAAAATACAAGTAATTGATCTTAGTTATGAAGTGTTAGAAGAGAAAACCAAACTAATTGCTGAAAGGGATAAACAGATAGCTGATTACCAGGTGAAAGTGGTGGAACTAAACAGAAAAATTGAACAGTTCAGAAATTCCTCAGCCATGCTTGATCATATCGTAAGTGTTCAACGTTCCCCAATTAACAAAGGGGGAATTGGATTTTCTGAAGTTCCACCACCGTATAACCATAACTATACGTATGATCCTAGTAATCAGAAATCTGTTGATGTTGAGATTAGTCAGACAGTTCCTGTCAAAGTTTCGATTAAAGAACCTGAAGTTAGTAAAAACGAAACGAGTAAGCCTGTTTTGAATGTTAAGATTTTTGTTCCTAGTTCTGTCTCATCAAATTCGGACAAGACATCTGAATCTAGTGAGACAAAAGAAGGGGTAGTGTTACCAAAACGTGGGGAGGAATATAAGCCAACTGAAAAGAATTCTCCCCTAAACCCGTATGTCCCACCATATGTTAGACAAACGGGTAGTAATGCAACCTCAACATCTGAAACAACTGTTGAGACGAAAGTTGAACACAGGAGTTGTTTCAGATGCAATCAAATAGGACACCTGATTGCTGATTGCCATCTAAATCAGAGATTCAGAGGTATGAGGCCTCCGAAAACTGAGAATAAAGCGAATAGTAATTATTATAATGGTAAGAATGCAAACTCACCAATGTTCAGATATTGGACTAAACCAAGATTTCAAAGATATCAATCTCAGTTTTTCCCAGTTAACAACCAAACCTATAATTATAACTCTGTTAATTCTCTAAGGTTTGGAAGGCCTCAAAGTCAATCCTCAAGAAGATTTCCTTTTAGGACTTACAGAAATCATTCTCATACTGACTTTGGACAGCCAAAGTACGGGATGCCGTTTAACATATTTAATCGACCCAAGACCAATAGGTCTTGGGTCCCCAGATTTTAATCCTTTTCTTTAATCGTGCAGGAACAGTTGAACAGGACTGTAAACAATCTGTGGGTTGTGGATAGTGGTTGTTCCCGGCACATGACTGGTAACAAGAATTTGTTACACGAATGGAAACCTGTTCAAGGAGGTAGGGTAAGTTTTGCTGGAGAGAGTGGTGGTAGAATTACTGGAATTGGAACTGTGACAAATGGTAAAATGAAGTTAGAGAAGGTGAATTTCGTTGAGGAGTTGAAGCATAATTTGTTGAGCGTGTCTCATATTTGTGACAAAGAGTACACAGTGCACTTTACTAAAAATGAAGCAATTGTTCTGTATCCTGGTTTCAAGATACCAGAGGCATGGGTAGTGATGAAAGCTCCAAGAGAAAAGAACACATATGTAATGGATATGAGGTCAACCGAGATGGCAACAGAAGAGTCATGTCTTATGTCAAAGGCAACTGAATCTGAGTCTGAGTTATGGCATCGAAGAATGGGGCATATACATCTTCGAAAAATGAACTACATTGTCAAGAATGGGCTGGTGCTTGGTGTTCCCTTGAAGAATTTTAACTATGAAGACCAATGCTTATCGTGCAAGAAGGGAAAGCAACACAAGAAACCTCATCTCTCCAAGAAGGTTAATTCAATAGTCAGTACTCTAGACCTACTTCACATGGATCTTTTCGGTCCCGTGAATGTAAAGAGTCAAGGTGGAACATCATACTGCTTGGTAATAACCGATGATTACTCTCGATACTCTTGGGTATACTTTCTGAAGACAAAAGATGAAACGGTTCAGTTGGTAATTAACCTGATTACCAAGGTTGAAAATATTGTGGGGAGGAAGGTTAAGTACATCAGGAGTGATAATGGGACAGAGTTCAAAAACTACCAGATGGAGATGTTCTGCTTACAGAAAGGGATAGACCACCAGTACAGCGCCCCGTATACTCCGCAACAAAATGGGGTGGCTGAGAGGAAGAACAGGACGCTAATTGAAGGAGCCAGAACCATGCTGGCTGATGCTAAACTTCCTATGGTGTCCTGGGCTGAAGCAGTTGCCACAGCCTGTTATATCCTTAATCGTGTTTTAACTGTTAAAAGATTGAATAAAACTTGTTATGAACTTATGCATGGTAGAAAGCCAAACTTAAATGGTCTCGAACCATTCGGGTCCCCGTGTTCGATATTAAAGACGAACTCAAAATTTGGTGAGAAAGCCGACGAATGTATTTTAGTCGGATATGTAGTTGGGACACCCAACAGACGAGTCTTTAATCTATCGACCAACAAGGTTTAGGTGGTATGTAACACTGACATCACAAGTAACAAACCACCAAAGCCTAGCATGGGACACGCTGAGGCTTTCGATTATGATAAACTGTTCAAATCTTTTAATATGCCTTACTTGGATTTTGCAGAAGTTAATGAGAAAATTGCTACACAGATTCTGTATGATGAGGAAGAAAATTTTGTGCAACGTCCGCAGTACGATGAATGTCAACCTTCCTCTTCAACTACTGCTGATACCCCTGCTGCTCCTACTGAAGACGAATTTTTCAATCCATTTCACTCTTAACAACAATCGCCCATTGATGAACTCTCTTCGAACCTGGAAGACAATCTGCAAGTCAGTTCGGTTCCGACTACTGGAGTTCACAAAAATCACCCTTTAGAGAACGTGATAGGTGATCTGTCTGACGGTGTACAAACAAGACGAAGCTTGAATGAGCACACCTGTGTTTACGCAAGAATTAAAGAAACGAGTTTCTTAAATGAATGCTTGTACACCTGCTTCATCAGCCAGATTGAACCAAAGAACTATCAAATGGCTCTAAAGGACAGCTCGTGGGTCGAAGCCATGCAAGAAGAGTTAGCCCAGTTCGAGAAGATGGAAGTATGGAAATTGGTTGCAAAACCGAAGAATGTACATGCTATTGGCACAAAGTGGGTCTTTAAGTGTAAGAGAGATGAGAAAGGAACAATCATAAGAAACAAGGCGAGGCTGGTCGTAAAAGGGTTTAATCATCAAGAAGGGATCGACTACAATGAAGTGTTTGCTCCTGTGGTTAGATTGGAAGCCATTCGACTATTGTTGGCATTTGCTGCACACAATGAGATGAAGGTGTTCCATTTAGACGTGAAAAGTGCTTTTCTGAATGGTAAAGTCGATGAGGTAGTATATGTTGAACAGCCTCCAGGTTTTCCTGACCCAGATTTTCCTGATCATGTGTACAAGCTAAGTAAAGCGCTATATGGACTACATCAGGCCCCTCGTGCCTGGTACGCAACCTTGTCTGATTACTTACTTGAGAATGGGTTTGAAAGAGGAAACATCGACAGCACACTATTTGACAAGAGAAATGGGGGAGATTTTCTTCTAGTTCAAGTCTACGTGAACGACATCATCTTTGCTGCATCAAATGTCGTCATGTGTCAGGAATTTGAGGAAGTCATGAAAAGGAGGTTTGAAATGAGCGCAATGGGTGAATTAACTTTCTTTTTAGGATTGCAGGTCGATCAGAAGAAAGATGGGATGTTCATACATCAAACTAAATATGTCCAAGACGTTCTCAAATGCTTCAAGATGGAGGACATCACCCCATTTGATACTCCAGTTTGCGTCAACCACAAACTGGGTGCTGATTCAGACAGTGATGCAGATGTGGACCCCACCCAATATCGAGCAATCATAGGTTCTTTAATGTATTTAACTGCATCTAGACCTGACATTATGTTTGCAGTTTGTCTCTGTTCTCGTTTTCAGGCAAACCCAAAGGAATCTCACATGAAGGGAGTAAAGAGGATATTGTGGTATCTCAAAGGCAAGCCTAAGCTGGGATTGTGGTACACGAAAGGGGGAGACCTGGACTTGGTCGCTTACACGAATTCTGACTATGGAGGCTGCAATCAGAGTCGGAAGTCGACAACAGGTGGATGCCAGTTTCTGGGAGGAATATTGGTGTCATGGCAGTGCAAGAAGCAGATCTCAGTAGCCATTTCTACCTGTGAAGCAGAATACATGGCAGCATCAAACTGCTGCTCCCAGGTTCTTTGGATACAACAGCAATTGCGCGATTACAGTCTGAATTTCACTCAAACTCCTATTTGCATTGATAACACTGCTGCAATCTCAGTAACTAACAATCCCGTAAAGCACAGCAAAACTAAACACATTGACATTCGTCATCATTTTATACGGGATTGTGCTGAGAAGAAATTAATTGTGCTCGAAAAGGTTGATTCGTTAGAAAATTTCGCCGATCTTTTTACTAAAGCGTTTGACAAAACTCGTTTTCAAAATCTTGTTGAGCTTAATGGGATGATCAATCCCGAGTAACCGTATTTTTCACTTTTACATAAAAAAAAAAAAAAAACGCGTCACTATCGCTTAGAATTATGTCGGTTGCTTCAGTTTGAAGGACATATCTTCAGATGTGTTTGGTCCTCACTTCTACCAGTAGATTATGAGGATAGCCATTAACTAGATGACTGAAAGTGACCGGGGCGGTTTTATGATGTGTTTTTATTCTTTCGCTGAAAAATAGTCGTTCATACTTAGTTAGAAGGACACATACTCGTATGTGGTCGGTCCAGCTGATCCATTGGATCTTCAGGATAGCCGTTTACCTAAATACTTTGACTTGATCGGGGCGATAGAATTTAAATTTTTTTTATGGGAGATGATATAATTTTTCAAGTCTACAACTTCGAAAGAAGTCTCTATACAATGTTTTTAAGAAACTATTTCTGTGTGCTTAACTAGTGAAGTTATTAAGCATAAAAGACTCTAGAACAGTCATTGTATGTTATGGTAGCTTTTTATGGTGCGTAAAAGTTAAAGTGATACTAACTAAATCTTCTTGATTTAAAGGGAAGACTCATTAAGAATTGTGTATGTCTCCATCTACATCTTTCCGATTGATAGGCAGAAAAGTGATTACCCAGTCATACACGAGCCCGTGAGTGTTCTGATTTCCGAGAAGAAAGTGTGTCAAGTACCTGCAGTGATCCAGATTCGGGACTTGCAGTAGTCTACTGTTTGAAGATATGTCAATCTTTATTATTAAAAAAAAAAATTAATACTTGTGTTAAGCCTTCTGAAGCCTATTATGTTATCATTGTCAATCAAGAGAAAAGAAAGAGAACGGGATGAAGACCTTAAAGATCAGATGTACTTACTGTTTAAATCAGACACTACGGGTCAAGGTCAACTCGGGGTGACTCGGGGAAAGCCAAATAAGCTTTGAGAATAGATAGGAGGCATCACAATCTCTGATGTGTTGTCCGTTTAAATTTTGAGCTTAATTGAACCTAATCCGTATCACAAAAGCGATGAAAACCATACTAAGTTTGTTTACCTGCTTACAACCTGTTTCTTTAGGTCATAATACAGCTGAACATGGATCTAAGTGACAGCCATCTAATTAGTATGATTCCTGTTCGGATCTTTTCTAAAACATTCTGGTCCCCGTCAAGACTGAAATTTGATCCCGTGTACTTTATTTCTAAATTTTATTTTACACATGTCATTTTATGTTTAATACCTGGTTACTTGGTCTTTGATCGTAACATTTAACTCTTTAAAGGAAGGTTTTAAAAGCTGATTGCATGATGTTCAATTTTTAAGGGACTGTTTTGTAAGTTTAATACTAAGCGAAGTTATGCTTGCGCGAAGTTGTTAAGAGGCGAAAGTTAAGGGTAAGCGAAGTTAACCTTAACTTCGCCTGTGCATATTTAATCCTATATAAAGGTCAACTTGGTCAACTGTTTACACATTTTCAAAACCCAGGCGAACTTATCACTTATCAACCTCGGCGAACTTATTTCCTCGAATCAAACCTCATTCTTGTTCGTTTCTAATCCGTGTTAAAGGTGTGTAGGGTCGAATTATGTTTAATTCTTGTCGATCATGTTAATCAGAGGTCGTTTTGGTCCGATTTGGGACGTCGTTCATGCTAACCCTTATACATCCGCTTTTCAAACTCGTTTTTAACGTGTTCGTAACCAACTTGATCGTCAAGATCTCTGTAATAACATGTTCTTTAGTGTCCACAATCATCAACTTCAACAAACAAACCCTCGTTTGGCCTTCTAAACCTTTTCCGTTTCAGTTCAGGTGAAGTTATAGTTCAGGCGAAGTTGTTTTCAACTTCGCCTTAGGCTTAACTTCGCCTGATACTTTAATTTTTAACTTATCAGGGGCGAAGTTGTTCAAGGGGCGAAGTTATTGTTAGGCGAAGTTATCCTTAACTTCGCCTTACCCCTAACTTCGCCTGGTGCTTTACATATTATTTATCAGTTTATCTGTTGTCAGGCGAAGTTACTGTATAGGCGAAGTTGTGCTCAACTTCGCCCTATGTCTAACTTCGCCTGCACTATAAAGTTTATCTTATCTTCGCTCATGGTAACAGGCGAAGTTATGATTTGCTTAGACGATTTTTTTAACTTAGACCGTTTGTGGTGCAGATATGGCAGCTGTAGCAGGAGCCGGTGGTGCTGGTGGTGATGATGGTGGTGATAACCACCGTCAATTCTTTTCGGGACACAATATGTACATCACACTGGACCCGGATGCTAGTGGTGTTGATGATTATCGCGAGATCATCACTTTTCTGATTCGCTCGCGTATCTTCCATGCTATTACTACAACTCTGCCTATTTCTCTGCCAAATATAGAAGACTTCTGGCAGATGGTTGAGTATGATTGTAGAGTCGAACCCCGAGTCATGCGCGCCACAGTCAACAATCAGCAGGTGCAGTTCTCATCGGAACAGATAAGGGTCGCCTTGCAGTTTGGGAATGAAACGAGAGATGATCCTACAGACTTTGTTGCTCCATTCAGAGATGGTGCATTTTTAAGAATGGGGTATTCTGGTCCATTGGGTGACACTCAGGGACGTAAGGGATTTTTGTTGGATCAATGGCGTTTTCTAATGCATGTGATGATCGTATGCATGTCGGGTCGTAAGGCTGGAACGGATGGTATGGGTGCCACGATGCAATCGGCAATGACAGCACTGACTTACAACAAGCCTTACAGCTTCAGTCAGATGATGTTTTATGAGATAGACCGTCAGAGACGAGCGGTGGCTCGTGAAAGATTCTTGATGTATCCAAGATTGTTACAAATGATCTTGAATCACGTGGCTCCTACGCTACCTCAGCGCCGTCCGATTCGTTATGTAGAGAGTGTCAGCAAGAGGATTTTCGTACAATGCAGATCATCGAGTGCTCGAAGTAAACCAGAGCTTCGTCCACGACATACTCCGCTATTTGGGTATTTGATAAACCCGGCGTATGTTGCTCCTCATGGAGACGAGTTTCAGGATCCGGCACCGCAACAGGCTGTTGTCTCTCAACCACCACCTGTGGTACAGCATGCATCGCCTGCTGCTCCTGTTGTGGCGCCGGAGGACCAAGTAGACCTTGAAGCTGCTTTTGGTGGCCAAGGATTTTTCGATATGGAACGAGTTGATCCTGAGGCAGAGGTTCAGGTCTCAGTAGCAGAAGTTTCTAGTGATGATGTGCCATTGGTAGCTACATCTGTAGCTGATTCTGAAAGAACCAACTCTGACTCCTCAGCTGATGATGTTGCTGAAGCAAGACAGATACTGGTCGCCCAAGAAAGGATTCAGGGAAAAAGAAAGAAAGATACAGATGATAGTGAATCCGATTTTGAGGAGGAGTTAGATCGGTTGATTCGTCGATCGAAACGGGTAAGAACGGGTGAAGGATCGGGAGCTGGTGAAAGCTCGAGGGTGGTTCGTTTCTCTCCACCCGCCTTATCTGGTATGACTATGGTCCCTGCATCGTTGTCTGTGACAGGACCAATCTCCTCAGGTGCCCCCGTGTTGACAACATCATCTTCTTTTGGCATTCCACCTACCACATTTCAGCTTTCGGCTCTAGAAATTGTTTCTTTGCCACCTCCTATGCTTACTCCATCAGAGGTTGTTGCAAGATTCGTTGAGTCGACGCTGGTTGCCACTCCGGGGTTATCAGTTACCATACCACCTGCGGTTACTTTTCAGCCTGTTTCTGATGTCCCGGCTACTTGGGAATCCCTCCACCGTACGCTCAAGACATTTCTCATATGAGGTTTGATTTTGATACAACTTTATCTGACTCAGACAGAATAGCTGCTCTTGAAAGGGTCGTGGCAGAACAGTCGAGAATCAACCTGATCCAGACCCACGCTATTCAGCGCCTTGTTGCAGAGAATCAGATTCAGTCGTCCCTCCTGATTGAGCACGGTAAACTTTTTGATGCTTTAAAACAGTTCTTAGCATCTCAGGGGGAGACGAGCTGCAAGGGCAATGAGCTGAGGACGAAGAAGAGTAACGATAGAGACAATGATCCCAATGCTTTGAAAGATGCAGGTGGTGAGTTGCCAAGAACTGAACAAGCTCTTGGGACTTCCACATCTCAGGGGGAGTCAACGGGTGCAACTGGTGAATCCGGGGGTGAAGATGTGGTGGTAGTGGAGGACGAGGAGATGTTGGATGACGACGATGTGTTACCGGTTGAAGAGATTGAGAAAATAGAAGCTGACATTGTTATTGATAGTGAGGTTGAGGAGGGAGAGATTGTGGAGGATAATGTTGAGCATGAAATTCCGGAAGTTGATAAGACAAATGTGGGTCATGATATGGGAAGTGACGAGACTGAATGGGAAGAGCAGCCGAGATGGAAAGAAGGCTACGCTCAATGGTTCGTAAAGACAAAGAAACCGACGGTTCCCACTCTGTTCAAGAAGAGTTACAACATCAAAGGGTATGCTGAATCGAAAAAGGGGATTCTTTGTTGGTTATATGATGAGAAGCTGAGGCTATTTGTGATTAAACGCTTTGACGGAGTTCAGTATTTCAAGAGGTTGTTGAGATCGTTGAATACCTTGCCTGAGTGTGAGGTGAAGGATTTAGCCAAGTTGGGGTTGATAAACAGGAGTGATGATAATATGGCTAGGATTATTGGGAAGATCGTTTGGAAAGAAAGTATAAAAGATAAAAAGTTCGACTTGTTAAAACCGCATAAAGGAAAGCTCCTTGAAGACAAAGACAGAGGTATGAGAGCTGATGGCAAACCTTGGATGATAATGAAGTATAAGCCGATCCGGTGTTTAAAAGAAGTGCCGATGAAACAAATGCCCAAGGATGTCTTAAAGAATCTGAAATGGTGGTATGTTGATAGTGAAACAGCTGAAGCGGTGATGGAGGATGAAGATGAACAAGAGTTGCTGAGAGTGTATGATCCAATGCACTTGGTGAATTTGTCTCAAGCTGACTTGCAGGTGCTGAACAAGAAAAAGATATTCTATATTCCGGCATGGAAGGATGAAGCCAAGAAATATCAGAGAGTAGTTTCTGTTTGTGTCAGAGAAGGCGTTCATGCTTGAAGACGGGTGACTCGAGTTTTGGGATTACATGACACGTGATTGAAGTTAGAGATATGAAGCTACTGCCAAGGGGGAGTCATTAGTTGGTACATGATGTCAGTAGTTCAGTATCTAGTGTCTGTAATCGTGTTAGTTGGTTTTGCTATGTTTTAGTTAAGTTGTCTCACAAGTTCGCCTGATATAAGCGAACTTGTGGACAAGCGAAGTTATCAACAACTTCGCCTAGTCTGTTAGGCGAAGTTGTCGATAACTATATAGGTTTGGCTACAGCTTGTATTTGTGGGAGTTTTTCCAGTACGTGTAATTGTGATTTGCGTATCACATGTTAAAGGAGTTGCAATACAACGTGTCTTTTGAGTATTGTAACGTGTGTTCGTGTTCGGTATTAACATAGTTTACGTCTTACGCTCATATCGTCTTACGTAGGGATTCCGCACCTACGTAGTACGAGATACTTCCGTGTAGATCCGGCTGGGAACCTACAGGGGCGAACTTATCTGAAGGGCGAAGTTGTCTAAAGGGCGAAGTTGACCTAACTTCACCTCTTGGATTTTCCAAACTATATAAGAGGCAACGGTGGTCAAATTTGGTCAAACTTTTATAACCTAAACCCTCGGCGAACTTACCATTTGAATCAAACTTCTTTTTAATCCATTTTTCGTTGCCAATCGAGGTTCTTGGTTGTTAATCTGCTCCACACTTTCTTGTTTTAATCGGTCTTGTTTTCAAAACTTATTAACACTACTACTGGTTGATTAACAATTATTTTGAGGATATAAGGTTGTTCGGAACCTAAATCGCATTATCCTATTGAAGCGATCGATGCCTGATTGTCCATATTAACATCAAACAACGTCTGGCTTTCTATGCTTTAGCGGCGAAGTTAAGTTTAGTGAAGTTAACCCTAACTTCACCCCTAACATAACTCCGCTGCTCTGTCACCTGTACTTATGTGTAGAGACCGTTCTTAATTACCTGCATATTATGTTGTGTTGAAGATGTGCGAAGATATATTCTCAGCGAAGATAACTAACTTCGCTTGACACACAACTTCGCTTGTATCATAATCAGCAAAGTTGTAACCTGTTGCCATACTTGTCTAACTTAGCTCGTTTGTTGTGAAGATATGGCTGTTGTGGCAGGTGCTGGTGGCACTGGTGGTGATGATGGCGGAGATGATAAGAGACAGATTTTTCCCAGGTCACAACATGTATATCACCTTGGATCCGGATGGTCGTGGAACTGAAGACTTTCGTGAGATCATTTCGTTTCTCATTCGCTCACGCATCTTTCATGCCATTACAACTACTTTGCCGATATCTCTACCGAATATAGAAGACTTCTGGAGGACAGTTGAATATGACTGTCGGGTTGAACCTCCAGTGATGCGTGCTACTATGAACAATCAAGTGGTACAGTTCTCGGTGAATCAGATCAGGGAAGCTTTACAGTTTGGGGTTGAGACGACTGAGGATCCTACTGAGTTTTCGGCTACTTTTAGAAATGGTGTGTTTGTTCGTATGGGTTATTCAGGTCCGTTGGACGATTCTCAAAAGCGTAAGGGGTTTCTATTGGATCAGTGGAGGTTTTTGATGCACGTGATGATTGTGTGCATGTCTGGTCGCAAGGCTGGTACAAATGGTATGGGTGCGACAATGAAATCTGCAATGGCTGCACTGACTTACAACAAGCCTTATAGTTTCAGTCCAATGGTATTTTACGAGATCGATCGTTAACGACGGGCATTGGCACGGGAACGGTTCTTGATGTACCCAAGGTTCTTACAGATGATTCTCAATCATGTTGCTCCTAATCTGCCAGAAAGTCGTCCTATTTCCTATGTTGAAAGTGTAAACAAGAGAATCTTTGCACAGTGTAGGTCATCTAGTGCTCGTAGCAAGCCTGAACTTCGTCCAAGGCACACTTCATTGTTTGGGTATTTGGTGAACCCTGCTTATGTTGCTTCACCAGAGGATGAGTTCATTGATCCGGCTCCGCAACAAGTTGATATTCCTCATCCTCCTCCTGTGATACAACCACCACCCATGGTACAACAAGCACCCGTGGTTGATCCAGTTGCAGCTCCTGCAGAACAGGTTGATCTTGAAGTTGCCTTTGGAGGGCAAGGTTTCTTTGATATGGGTACGGTAGATCCTACTGAACTTCAAGATTCTAGAGTCGTAGTTTCTGGTGTGAATGTGGGTCCGTCTGTTGCCTCTGTGGAGGATTCTGAGGGGACTTTGTCTGATTCCTCCACTGATGACGTTGTTGAAGCACAGCGAGTTCTTGCCAGACAAGAAAGAATTAATGGCAAACGAAAGAAAGACTCAGATGACAGTGACTCAGATTATGAGGAGGACTTGTATCGTTTGGTACGAATATCAAAGAAGGCAAAAGTTGGTGAAAGTTCAAGAGTTGTTCATTTTTCTCCACCATCGTTGTCTGGTATGTCTATGTTACCTTCTTCTTCGGCTGTTCCATTGCCGGTGACTTCGAGTGTACCTTTGGTGCCCGTATCTTCACCATCTAGTGTCGCTCCATCTACGGTCCAAGTTTCAATACCGGAGATTGTCTCTTTGCCACCCTCTACTATTACTCCATCATAGGTGGTCGCTAGGTTTGTTGAGTCGACATTGGTAGCTATTGTCGGGTTGTCTGCTTCAATTAGACCCTCTGCTACTATACAGCCTACTTCTGATATTCCTGTAAGCTTGGAGATTCATCCACCGTATGCTCAGGATACCTCTCACATGAACTATGATTTTGATCCAAATTTGTCTGATTCTGAGAGGATTGCGGCTCTTGAAAGGGTGGTTGCTGAACAGTCAAGGGTAAACGTTATTCAGACTCAAGCTATTAATCGTCTGGTGGCAGAGAATCAACTTTAGACTGCACTGCTTATTGAGCATGGTAAGCTGTTTGATCAGTTGAAGCAGTTCTTAGCATCTCAGGGGAGTCGAGTTGCAAAGGTGATGAGTTAAGAACGAAGAAGAGACAGGACAGAGATGATGATCCCAATGCATCGAAAGATGCAGGTGGTGAGCTGCCAAGAACTGAAAAAATCTTGGAGCTTCCACATCTCAGGGGGAGTCTGCTAGTCCATCGGGTAGTGCCGGTGACGAGACATGTGTTGTTGATGATGAGGATGAGTTGGGTGATGATGTGTTGACGGCTAGTGAGATTGAGAAAATCGGGGAACAGATAGAGATTGACAGTGGGTTAGAGGAAGGAGAGATAGTTGATGATAGTGTTGAGCACGATATTCCAGGTGTTGATCAAGAAAATGTATTTCAAGATGAAAATGTGTCAGGTGATTCTGAATGGGAAGAACAGCCAAGATGGAAAGAAGGGTGTGCTCAATGGTTCGTCAAGACAAAGAAGCCAGTGGTACCTACAATATTCAAGAAAAGTTACAATATCAAGGGCTATGCTGAATCAAAGAAAGGTATTATATGTTGGTTGTATGATGAACAGCTAAAATTGTTTGTGATTAAGCGATATGATGGGGTTCAGTATTTTAATAAGGCATTGAGATCGCTCAACACCTTACCTGAATGTGAGGTAAAAGATTTGGCTCATTTGAGATTGATAAATAGAAGTGATGATGATTTTGCGAGATGGGTTGGGAAGATCGTGTGGAAGGAGAGTGTTAAGGAGAAAAAGTTTGAGCTCTTGAAGCCTCAGAAGGGGAAGCTGATTGAAGATAAGGAACGTGGTATGCGGGCTGATGGTAAGCCCTGGATGGTGATGAAATACAAGCCAATTCGGTGTTTGAAAGAGGTTCCTATGAAGCTAATGCCCAAGGATGTGTTGAAGGATCTCAAGTTGTGGTATGTTGATTGTCAAACCGCTGAAGCTGTGATGGAAGATGAAGACGAACAGGAGATCCCGAGAGTGTACGATCCAATGCACTTGTTTAACTTGTCTCAAGCTGATTTGCAGGTACTTAATGATAAGAAGATTTTCTATATTCCTGCGTGGAAAGACGAAGCAAAGAAGTACCAGAGGGTGGTCTCTGTCTGTGTAAGACAGGGCGTTCATGCTTGAAGACGTCAGGTAAGTGCTTTTTGGATTACAAGACACGGCAAAAGTGCTAGAGATATGAAGCTACTGCCAAGGGGGAGTCTGTTGGTCCATGATGCCAGTAGTTCATTTATCTCGTGTTTATTTGTGTCTGTAATCGTTACATTGTTTGTTTTGTTTGAACGTGTTTAGTTTGCTTTTGTGTTTGGCGAACTTGGAAAGGCAACGAAGTTAGGATAACTTCGCCTAGCATGTTAGGCGAAGTTGTCGTGTTATATATTTCCTAACTTTGGCTCATTTGATATAACTTTGGACTCGTATCGTATACGTAGGGGATTCTGCACCCTCGTGTTATGAGATACTCCTGTGTTGATCCGGCTGGGAACTTACAATCTTAAACGGTCCAATGTACCTCGGACTCAACTTTTCTCTCTTCCTAAAACGAATAATTCCTTTCCAAGGCGAGACCTTGAGCATCACATTGTCACCAACGTTAAACTCAATCGGGCGTCGCCGCTTACCGGCATACGACTTCTGTCGGTCTTGAGCAGCCTTCATCCTTGCTTTAATTTGATCAAATTTTGAAGAAGTTTCTTGAACAACTTCCAAACTTCCAATCTCTTTTTGACCAATCTCGCCCCAACACACCGGAGTTCTACAACGTCTTCCATACAACATATCGAATGGTGGCATACCAATAATTGAATGGTAGTTGTTGTTATAAGAGAACTCTGCCAGATGCAGATGATCATCCCAACTTCCTCCAAAGTCTAAAACACAAGCACGTAACATATCCTCAAGGGTTTGGATCGTCCTTTCAGTCTGTCCATCTGTTTGAGGATGATACGCCGTACTAATGTTCAATCTCATTCCCATAGCTTCATGAAACTTCTTCCAAAACCTCGAAGTAAACCGAGTATCTCTATCTAACACAATCGACAACGGTACTCCATGCTTGGATACAACCTCTTTAATGAACAAGTTTGCTAACGAATCTGACGAGATAGTCTCTCGTATAGGCAGAAAGTGAGCACTCTTGCTCAAACGGTCCACAATCACCCAAATGGTATCATGATGCTTAGATGTACGAGGTAGCTTAGTTATGAAATCCATTGTGATGTGTTCCCATTTCCATTATGGTACCTCCAAAGGTTGCATCTTTCCATAAGACTTCTGGTGCTCTGCTTTGACTTGTAAACAAGTTAAGCACTTACTAACATAATCCATCACGTCATTCTTCATTCCTGGCCACCAGTAATCTCTTTTCAAATCTTGGTACATCTTTGTAGTTCCTGGATGAATCGAATACCTTGACTTATGAGCTTCATCTAAGAATCGACCTCTGAGATCTCTATGGCGTGGAATCCACATTCGGTCAAACCTAGTCTTAACACCATGCGTGTTTTCCATCAACTCATCTTGCTGACCAAAAATCCTTTCCTTCATCACTAATCTTTCATCTACCAGCACTTCTGACTGTACTTTGATGATTTCTTCAAAAAGACTGGAATTCATAATCAGCTGATATGACTTCACTGTTGCAATGACTTCCTCATTCTTACGACTTAGCGCGTCAGCGACCACATTAGCTTTACCAGGATAATACTTAATGTCACAGCCGTAATCCTTTATTAGTTCTAACCACCTCCTCTGCCTCATGTTCAACTCTTTCTGTTCGAAGAAGTACTTTAAACTTTTGTGATCCGTATAAATAGTACACTTAGTACCATAAAGGTAATGCCTCCATATCTTGAGAACATGCACTACTGCTGCTAGCTCCAAGTCATGCGTCGAATAAGTACTCTCATGGACTTTCAATTGTCTAGACGCGTAAGCTATCACTTTCCCTCGTTGCATCAACACGCAACCTAACCCATGATGCGAAGCATCGGTACAAACAACCAAATCCTCGTCACCATCGGGTAGAGCAAGGATTGGAGCTTGCGTGAGTCTTTTCTTTAATTCCTCAAAAGCTTCTTCTTGAAATTTACCCCAACTGAATACTATTGACTTTTAGGTCATACCGGTCAACGGTGCGGCTATCTTGGAGAATCCTTCGATGAATCTCCTATAGTAGCCAGCTAACCCTAAGAAGCTTCGTATATCAGTCGGATTATGCGGAGTCTTCCAATTTGTTATCGCCTCAATCTTAGCTGGGTCCACTGAAATCCCTTCTGGATTAATCACGTGACCTAAGAACTGCACTTCTCATAACCAGAACGCGCATTTCGAAAACTTAGCGTATAACTTCTCTTTCTTCAGAGTCTCCAATACCTCTCTCAGATGCTCGGCATGATCAGACTCGTTCTTTGAATAAACCAATATGTCGTCGATGAAAACGATAACGGACTTATCCAACATCGGCCGACACACCCTATTCATCATGTCCATAAATGTTTCCGGAGCATTTGTTAGACCGAATGACATTACGAGGAACTCGTAGTGTCCATACCGCTTCCAAAACGTTGTTTTAGGGATGTCTGCCTCCTTCACCTTCAATTGATGATATCCTGATATGAGATATATTCGTGAGAACCAACTTGAACCTTGCAGTTGGTCAAACAGATCATCAATCCTTGGCAAAGGATATCTATTCTTTACCATAAACTTGTTCAACTCGCGATAGTCTATGCACATCCTCATACTTCCATCCTTCTTCTTCACGAACAACACTGGCGCGCCCCAAGGGGAAACGCTTGGTCTTATGAAACCTTTGTCGAGGAGTTCTTGTAGTTGGGACATCAATTCTTTCATCTCGGACGGCGCTAGACGGTAAGGTGCTTTCGCGACGGGCTGGGCTCCTGGTATCAAATCTATCTGGAATTCTATCTCTCGCTCCGGTGGAAACCCCGGAAGATCCTCAGGGAATACTTCTGGGTAGTCGCACACAATAGGAACATCTTTCATTTCTTTCATCTCGGCCGTAGCGTTGACAACATACGCCAGGTAGGCACCGTACCCTCGCCTTAACAATCCTTCGGCTTTTATCATCGAGATGACATTAAGTCCTGAACTTTCCTCATCACCATAAACCGTCACCGCACTGCCATCCAAGGACTTTAACTTTATTATCCTACTCTTACACACTATCTGAGCTTCATATTCAGACAACCAATCAATTCCCAAAACTACATCGAACCCTCCTAAGGTCATAACATACAAAGTAACAGGGAACTCATGCCCCTCTAACTCTATATTACAGTCCTTAACCATTTTCGTTATTTTAACGGAAATGTCACTAGCAGTTTCTACTATAAAGGTTTCAGACACTCGGAAAAATTTCATTTTAGTTAGTTTACTAAATGTCGTAGTTACAAAACTTCTATTCACGCCTGAATCAAATAATACTGAAACAGAATTACCATTTACTAAGAACGTACCAGTCACAACATCAGGAATCTGCCTAGCTTGTTCCTGGGTCAGCATGTAGGCTCTAGTTCTCGGCCTCGCTTGATCAGCATCTTTCTTCCCACTTCCTCCAGCCTCACCATCGGTGCACTCCCTTGCCATATGGCCTGTCTTGCCACATTTGTAACATGCTGGCTTCGCACATCACTCATTGGCATAATGCCCTACCTTCCCACACTTATAACATGCATTCGACCCCATCATGCATTCCCCACCATGAACCTTTCCACATTTGTTACAAACATCAGAACTTCTACTCCACTTACACTCCCCACCATGCATCTTTCCGCAGGTCTTACACGGCCTCTTCTCCCAGACTCTCGGCTTTTTGTTCTTGGGGTTCCACAACAGAGTACCAGGTCGTTTAGCAGGAGCGACCCACTTCTTCTCTTTCTTCTCTTCCACTACCACCTCATCTGTCGACAAGTCCTCATAAACCGTTTCTGCGAGCCCCACAGCAGAATCAAAAGTACCTGGTCTACCAACCTTGACCAAGACGCGAACATTCTGCGACAGTCCTCTAAGGTAACACTTGATCTGCTTGGCATCAGTGTTCACCATGTCTGGCACCAACCTTGACAGACGGTTGAACTCAGTGAGGTATTCGTGGTACGTCATCTTACCCGCCTTCAGACTCAAGAACTTCATCTCAACCTTTTCAACTTCAGCATCAGCACAGAATTGCTTCATCACTAACTCCTTCAGATCATTCCATCTCAAATCCTTGATCTCTTCTCGACTCTTCCTCTGCTCAACCGACTCCCACCAGTACATTGCCTCCTCACCGAATGATTGTGTAGCATAACCCACAGCTTGAACAGGATGGCATTCGCTAATTCGGATAATTTTGTCCATGGCGGTTATCCACTGAAGAGTAGCGATTGCGTCTCCCAAGCCAGTCAGCTTCGACGGGTCACAACCTTTTAAATGACTTGTAGTTGCATCCACCTCGGCCTCTTTTCATGTCATCGACCTTCACCGACTTAACCACACTTGATCCCTCCTTCTCCTCCTCATCATCCTTCTTACTCTTTTCCCCCGACTTCTCATCAGACTTTTCAGGATTCCAATTCTTCGCAGCAGCTGCTACCGCCTGAGCAATGGCAGCTTGAACAGCAGGGTCAAGTTGATACCCTTCATTGTTACTCGGATTTCCACCGGCTGCAATTCCTTCTCCCTCAACGTTAGTAGCTGCTTCTACTGACGGTTCTCGGACAACGCGTGGCCTACCACGACGTCCCGTACGTCCTCCTCTTCCAGTAACTTTCTTAGCTCCAGCCATTCGTATTCTATAAGGAAACACAAACATCATCACTTAAGGAACCATTCAGTACAAGGATAGTAAGGCTAACAGGTAATAACAGTGGCCAGCTGTGATTTGCTGATCGTGTTACTTTCTGTGTCCTACACACTTCCCTTTATGAGTCTATTTGTGATAAGTTCTACTTCTAACAATTAGACAATCAACAGGTCATATCATCATATACTCCTATCCCTAGAAATTAAGCTAGCTTTCACACATTCTTTATCTAGCAATTAAGCCAACATCATACCTCGTTCTCTAGTAAATAAGCTAGTATTAATTCATCATTCTACTTTACATGTGAAATTAACCACCTACTTTACCTTACTGAGCTTGCTTGAGTGACACATGGCTATCTTGAACTGGAATCTTCTCTCTTTTCTTATTTAAATCCCATTCTCTGTTCAAGTATAAGCATGTAGGATGCTTAAATATCTCGAACTTTGCTCTAATACCAACTTGTAAGGCCCCGTTACCGGTGCCCTACTTTGGACGTTGGATTTACTCATAAACACAGTTCACAATATCAGAGTTAACAAAAACATTCGCGGAATATTAAATCATTCAAACCATAATCTTAGATAACCATCCATTCTTGTCTTAACGGGCATTCAAATCATTTAAACATAAAATATTGTCTTTAAAAAAACACAACATTTCTTGAGATTCCAGCTTCTTCCAGTTCATGCCATGTGCTTCCTCTTATGCAAGTGGCCTCAATCTACTCACCTGCGTGCATACTAAAAGTCAGCTACGCTGAGTGAGTTCTAGTTAATCATACAACATACAAAATGTTCCCATACTTGCGCACGTGCCCGAAGGTATGTACATTATTAATACTTTATTTTACTTGTATAACTATCCATACTATATAAAGAGCCTTCTGCCCTATAACCTCACAGATATTATAAGGGTCGGGTCCCCAACATCACAGATATTATTAGGGTCTGGTCCCTATCCTTACAGATATTATTTGGGTCTGGTCCCTTTATATTGTGCTACTGTAACATACCTGTCCTTTACATACTTGCCTTGATAGCACGTGCAATATCACAAGATCATTCACGTACTATTTACATACCATACATATATCATTCATACATCACACATACTTTATACATACATCATTCATACATCGTATATATCATTCATATCTTTAGCTACACCCGGACGGTCCATGCAATATCTGAAGATTGTTCATGCACCGTCAAGCAATCATCATTCATAATTCATATAAGGTATACACTTACCACTTAAGGTAAGTGTATTAACTATCACATCGAGTATGCACACAGCCCCGAAAACATAACAAATAAGTGGGGCTAGAAACTCACCTGAACGTGATTACGTTCACCGTTATAGTTAATCCTTTCTTGAGCTAAGCACGACTAACTGTATAATCACAAATATATTAAATATGGTTCTAGCTCTTCTTATCATCTACTTAATTTAATCTCACGTATCTAAGCCGGTTTTACTTAATTGGATCATTACTGGTTAGTTAATCGTTACTCGTTATCCTTTAAAGGTACCTTTCATAAATTATCAAAGTCCAAGGGTTATTGTGTAATTATCTCAATCTTTTCTAAGTCCAGGGACTGTTCTGTCATTATGTTAAACTTCTAGTTCGTTACTTATCCTTAATGAATTGGTTTACCCTTAACGAATTGGTTATTTAAACGAATTGGACCCTTAATGAACTGGATCTTAACGAATCAGTCCATATAGCGAATTGAAATCGTCTAATTCGTTATTTCTTTTAATGAATGGTCAACATAAATCGCGAGCTAGTTCGTTAACTTAACCTTAACGAATTGCTTGACGAAATGCTTCTAATTCGTTAACTCCCCGTTAACGAATTACCTCTAATTCGTTAACTTCCCGTTAGCGAATTAGGGTTAGGTCAGAGAATGTCAGAACATTCTCTGACATCTCTTACCTCGTATAACCTTTTCCGGCGCCGTCGCCGGAAAAAACGAGTTAAATTCGTCCCGTTCAATCCAGATCTGAGCTAGGGTGATCCCTAAACTCATCTTAGGTTCGGTTTATACCCGATTCCACCCGGATCTCGTGACTTTAACGGTTTAAAGGTGTCGGCTCGTCATTTCGCAACTAGATCTAACGGGTTTGAGCTCATACAATAACATACTATCATTACCTTGGATCGGGATCGGTTTTCCTTGGTGATTTCGGCTAGAGAGAGAGAGAGCAATATGAGAGAGAGCTAAGTGTGTGTTTTGGGAGGTGTATGGAATGTGTGTAAAATGAGAATTACTTGGTGATTAATGTTTATATAATTATGGATCATGGGATTAGGCCCATGGTCTTTCTTTCCTTCATAACCCAAGTCCATAACTCATATCTATTTAACCCAACACTAGCCCGACTCATAATAACTCGTATTTCATTTATTAATCGAAACTAGAAAAACAGGATGTTACAACTTTTTTCCAAATTTAAATCATATTCAAATGCTCTTTCCTAATATAATTAAATCATTTAATAGTTTTCTTAATTTATTTTATGATAGTCATTTATTAAAATCAATTACTTTCTAAAATTAAATTTATCAGATTAACTTTTCTAATTTCATTATATATCTCGAAATTCAAAATCACTTGAATGACCAGATTAAAGTTACATTCAATTACCAAAATTACATATCATTCAATTTACCATAATTATGCAAATTCACTGATTTATGAATTAATTTTAATTAAAACCTTGAATTATTTCATATATAAACGGGAAAATGTGTCGTTTTTTTTTAAGAGATTAAGAGATTCAATTTCATAACATTCGGTACTAAGCTTAATAACATATTTTCATATTGATTTATCTATTATGTTTACTTAAATTTATATCATCGACTTTTGTAGGAATTATCATAAGCTTTTTTGAGGCAGTTTTATGGTGATGACGCCTCATGTGGAGGTATAATGATTATGAGGAATAATACAAGTATACAACAGTAAGCTTCAATTGGGTGAGATGATATCAAAAGGCTATTAAACTATCATCTCATTGTTAAACCAGAATGTGAATCAGATCTAGATGATATTGATAATCAAACGTAGATCTAACCTTACCTTACTAGGATCTAATTCTTTAGTAATTACTCTTAATTAATATATGTTATATATATTAGGTGTAGTATGTATAAATTGGTAATACTTTAAGTGAAGCTTTGATCGAGAGAACAATTGGACAGGGGTTCGTTAATGTTAAATCAAAACTTAAATTATCAGGGGAATGAACACCCCTATATATAAACGATGGATCTAATTCGTTACACATCCCGTAACGAATTAGGATCCAGTTCGTTAACATTACAGACTCTATAAGGAGACATAACGAATCACTTGATTCGTTATGCCCCATTCGTCAACATTCCATGACGAATGGGAACATACATAACGAACTACAAGCCCATTCGTTAAACATCCTTAACGAATGGGAATTACATTAAACAAAATGGCTAGTTCGTTAAACATCCTTAACGAACTAGCCTTACATTAGCGAACTACCTATTAAACATAAATATCTTTTTCATTATAATAATAATAAATACAAAGACTCGAGACGCCAAAACCGTGCACTAACAAACACCCCCTCGTCTTGAGCTCTTTGTCTTTTAACTTATTTGAAGCGCTTGGTCTGCCATTACCGACAACAATGAATCCCGTACTCATGACATACACGTACGACCCGCTGGAATTGCATAGCTCGGTCATAATCTTCATGGCGCTCGATCAATATCTTATTCGTGAAAAGCATGTCACTATCCGTCTCTATTAAATTAACAAGCCACATCGGATCGATAATCTTAATCAGCTCAGTCTTCAAACCTTTTCCCAAGATAACAACGGCCTCGCCAGTATGATTATCTTAATACCAACGGTTGAACGACAAATAAATATGCTGATTAAGCGTCTTGACTGGTACACATTTCATTGTCTTTGGCGGTTTTACTTTAAGCAAGAGCCTCCTCCAACCCGTTCTTGGATCTATTTCGTCAATACGTTTACAGATTGGGATCTGCGGCTTAAAAAATTTAAACCCATGGTTTACCTCGAAGAGCAGATGTTGATGGAACCATTCTGCTCGATGATTTTCACCACGGTTAATAAATGGTCGACAAGCGAGGGTACGTACATCCCAACGCGGTAATTAGATAATGTCAGTAATGTTTTCATAATATTGGACGCCGTTCTTGCATTTAATGATACAGACCTTTAACTCTGAATCATAAAGCCATGAAACAATATCACCTCTTACTTTAGACAAGGCTTTGCATGAAGTCATTTGATTAGCTTTAGCACGTGAAATGGCTTCTTGTTCCTGTTCTTTATCAACATACATGTACGCCTCGATAATCTTGCGTGCTCTTTTGTCTCGGTATGCAAACCATCCTTGAATATCAGCAACAGATGGATCAGGATTCGATTCAAAGCTCTTTCCTTTACCCTTTGATACTTTATCCAGATGATCTTCAGCTACTTTAACATTTTCTATAGTAAATATAGGAGCACCCTGATCAACGTTTGATCTTTGGAATAGATCAGGGTATTCCTCAGCTGTCACATCTTCGATCTCAACTTCCTCATCTTCATAAATAAACGACGTATCCATAGGAATCGTCGTATCATTTAAGACTTCCTCGTCATTCTCAACCTCAACATCATCCTCGGCCTCTAACACATCGAGTTCTTCATCATTCAGACCCAACAGAATAGAAATATGCTCTCGTGCCAAGGACCGATCGACAAACTGTGCCACTTCTATTTCATCAGCATTCACCATGCTCTGAATCACCCCCATACTATCCATAAATAAAACAGTGTTGGCCTTTATCGACTCGATAGGTTTTACAGTCGAGTCTTGATAAACAACCACCTGTTTGTTCACGTCACTAACACCACTCGTTCCAGTACCAGAAGATGAGTCATAAGCTTGTTTCGGCTCACTTTCTCCAGCCCCCGATGCATCAAAACCTTCATCATTATTCTTTAACTTCTTAAGTGCATCATCCTTGAATGTCAGTTGCAGGATAAGATCTTCTTGCTCCTTAATCTTCACCCCCTGAGACGTAACAATCTCACAGAGCTCCTTAGTTTCTTTTTGACAATAGGAGACATAACCCATCAATTTTATTTGATTAATCAGCATATGCTCTTGATCTTGTCGGTCGGCAGCCATTTGATTCTCATAAAGATGAATCAAGCTTAAGACCATGTTCATTTGAGTTTCTTGTGACATAGCATGAAACGATGGAGGGATCGGCTGTACTAGACCCTGAGGACGATGAAGCTTCATGAACGTCATGTCCATAGGCTGTGGCGGCATCATTGTCGGTGTAGGTGAAATCACCGATGTAGCAGTAGTAGGTCTTGGTAATGTAGAGAGAATATATTATGGAATCAAACCAAGCCTTGGATCCGATGTGAGTGTTGTCGTCAATGTGCAATTCGGGGTGCTAGTAGTAAGTGGCACCGCCAGTTTCCAAATTAGATACCAACACCTTGAGTCTTTCAACGTTTATATAACTCACCCCCAGCCATCTCTTTTCCTTTTCTTTTACGTTGAGCAGCTTGAGCAACAGCTGCCTCAACTGTAACATCCTAGAATTTTCGTATTTAATAAAAGAAATTCGCGTTTAGTTATTGTGTCTAAATAATTAATTAGTATTAACAAAGATCATGGACTTGGACTAATTAGGATGGATTAAAGGGAATGGGCCTTAGGTCCATGGGCTTTAGGGGATATAAATATCCTCCAAAACCACCCTAAAACCCTAAATCCTCATTTAATTCCATCCTAATCTCTTCACACTCCAAACACACACACACACACCACCTTATACGCGGCCGAGAGAGAGAGAGAGGTGTGAAACCCGAGCAAGCAAACGCGATTCAAGATTTATACAAGATCCAAAGTTCATAATCTAGCTAACCGAGACCAAAACGAAAACGTAAAGGTATGATTTCGATCTTAAAGTTCATGTTTTTATAGACGGTTAGCCTTGAAACTTGAAACTATAATAGATCGGGTCTAAGCGAAACGTAAAGTAATGAACTTGATGCTAGGACGAACCTAACGAACTCATAAACAGGTACGGTTCGTTTAAGATAAACCCTAGATCTTGTATTGAATGTTTTTTAACTTAAAGGTCCAAACTTTATGTCTTTCCGGGCCAAGTTTTACCCGAAAAAGACCATAGGAATGATCACGGGTTGGTTAGAATCATATCCAAGAATTACACGTTGTAACAGAGATGATTATGGAGGGGTTATGGACGAACAGGGGTACAGCTGGGCAACTTCGCCACAACTAAGCTCGCTGCTATTAACTTCGCCCCCCAGTAAGTTCGCCCAGCAAGTTCGCTAAGCATAGCAAGTTCGCCAGTCCTTAAGTTCGCCTACTGTGAACTTCCCTAATACAAGTTCGCTTACATAAGTTCGTTGGTGGCCAACTTTGCTACATGCTAAGTTCGCTTGTATATAACTTCGTTTGTATATAAGTTCGCTAAATGTTAAATTCGCTTAATATTAAGTTCTCCAAAAGTTAAGTTCGCTGAGAAATGAATTAAAATCCAGGGGCTCTGCCCCTTGGACCCCGCTAGTGGCTGCCGCCCCTAGAACCCCGCTGCCAGGGGCGCTACCCCCGGACCCCCGTTCGTTGTGGGTAATAATTGAACTAGGATGACGATATGGGTAGAGATAGTTGATTAATACGTGTAATTGTTATACAGTTAGTCGTGCGCAGCTCAAGAAAGGGATTACGATTAACGGTGAACGTAACCGCATTCAGGTGAGTTTCTAGCCCCATTTCCTTGTTATGTTTTCGGGGCTGTGTGCATACTCGATGTGATAGTTAATACACTTACCTTAAATGGTAAGTGTATGCCATATATGATTTATGTGATAGATATTATGTTATGATTGTGAATGAAAGCTTGTCAATGCGTGAACGATCTTCGGATATTGCACGTGTTGACAAGGGAGGTATGTACATTGTGAATGAAAGCTTGTCAATACGTGAACGATCTTCGAATATTGCACATGTTGAGAAGGGAGGTATGTACATGAAAGGTGAATGTGTATGATATAAATATCTGTAC